>NC_140913.1:35581846-35584346 GCF_045865225.1 Trachurus japonicus
TGATCGTCCAGTTACCTTGGCAACCGGAGACAAAGATGGGACATTTATCTTTTGAGTGTTTTTCCTTTTTTTTTTTTGACCTCAACTCGCAGGTGTTAAAGGGATAGTACAACATTTAGTCAAATCAGCCCTAATGCCATAATCCCTCTATAGTCATAGCAGTAGGTTCGTTACCTTTAATTGTCGGTGCAAGCTGTTTTTAGAACGGCGGAGCAGAGCCGTGAGCTGCTCAGAGCTACGCTACGGAGGCTCATTATGGGATTTCTTGGTTTCCCTCATCAAACTCATCAAATACACAATCCAACAACTCCACAACGCTCTGGTGGACAAGTTGTGACCTGCACATTCACCACGCTATGAGATAATAACACAACGTTACCACACAGAGTTACCACAGGGCCGTTGCTATGAATTCTGGGCCCCCTTACAGAATACTAAAGTGGGCCCCTCCCCCTAACTTTTCCTTTTTTTTTCTTAGACTACGTATGTATTATCGTTTTTTATTTAGCCTTCTTTGTTTTGATGCTAATGCAGCATTACACTGCAAAAACTCAAGTATCTTAGCAAGAATATTTGTTATTTATTTCTAGTCAAAATGTCATTTCTAGTCAAAACAAATCTCATTCTACTTAAAATCAGACTCATCACATTAAAAGCATTATATTGTTTTTAGACACTTTTTACTTCTTTCAAGCAGATTTTCACTTGGAATAAGTAGAAAAAATCTGATAGTGGAGCAAGTTTTTCTTCCTTATTACAAACACAAAAAACTTAGTTTCACTGGCGGATTTTTCTATTTATTGTGGATTTAAGTGAAAATGATCTAAAAACAAGTTAATTTTTAGGTGCTGAGTCTTATTTTAAGTGGAAATAGATTAGTTTTGACTAGAAATGAGACATTTGGACAAGAAATAAGACAAATATTCTTGGAAAGATGTTGAGTTTTTACAGTGTACTATGAGTATTAGTCAGGGTCTTACGCAGAATAAATCAGTCATACAAAGATTAGACTACTGGGGTTTTTTATGGGCCCCACTGGGCGCTGGGCCCCTAGAGTTATCACCACCTTTCTCCCCTAGACAACGGCCCTGTGAGATAATAACACAACGTTACCACACAGAGTTGTTTTAGAGGGAAATTCATGTAAAACCACTGATGCACGTTGCCTTCAGGGACAGTTTTTCATCAACAGTCTCTGTATTTCCCTCTACAACAACTCTGTGTGGTAACGTTGTGTTATTATCTCATAGCTGTTCCTCTGTTCTCTGGAGGGAGATGCACTTGAAACAGAGTGAAGGTCACATGATGCTTCAGACCCTGAACCTCCTCCACCTTCAACACAACGGTCGGTCACACACTCTGAGGACACTAAGATACATCAGTGTGTGTGTGTGTGTGTGTGTGTGTGTGTGTGTGTTACAGATCAAATCAATGTAAAGCTCCTTCTGCACATTTGTTTCTTTTGAAGTTAAATTTGGCTGCAACACACACACACACACACTAAAACACACACACGCGTATAATGCGGCCAACACACACTGTCTCACACATATTTTTAGAGATACACAGTTGATGCTCCACCACAACATATCAAGGTCTGACGCGCTTTGAAGTCGACACCAGCATGATTGATGTGTGTGTGTGTGTGTGTGTGTGTGTGTGCATAAGCATCAGTGATATCAAAGAAGCAGCATCCTTAAAAAAAAAAAAACCTCATGCTTCAAAAAAACAGGAGGTGTGATGCAAGAGGAGGAAGAGGAGAGAGAGGAAGAGGAGGAAGAGGAGAGGGAGGAAGAGGAGGAAAACTGGCGTGAAGAACACAGGAGGAGGAATGAGGAGAGGGAAATGGAAAAGGAGGAAAAGGAGGAGGAAGAAGAAGAAAGTAAAGGAGGTGTGAGTGAAGGAAGAGAAAGAATAAAAGAGACAAAAAAAACTTGATAATAAAATGACGAAACGACGAAGACTCATCCTGTTTTAATTCTGTCAACATGAAAAAAAAAGAAGAGAAATTGGACTGAAAACAGACGAGAGAAAGAAAAATGACATAAACAGTAGTGCTGGGTTGAAAAGATCGATCCACCGATTTTAAATCGATTCTCATCTTAATTCCTACAGATCGATTCGTACGTCCAAAGATCGATTTTTATAAATATTTATATTGTAGCGTCCGACCGGACGTGATAAAAGGAGGAGGAGGAGTTGCTCAACAAACCTTCAATTATTTCAGGAACGGTACAGTTACTGTCGACCGTAACCAAAAAGAAAGAAAAACAATAAAGATGAACTTCTCTACTAAGCCTCTGCTCCTCTCTCACGCGCACGCACACACACACACACACACACACACAGGCTCGTTCCTCCTCACACCCCCCCCCACTCTCTCATCCTACCAACTTGGCGACTTTCTCTTTTTTCTCAAAAGCGACTAGCGACAAATCTAGCGACTTTTTCCGATGTTGTTAAAGACGTCTCTCGTTTGTAGACTCCGATGTGAAAGCTC
>NC_140913.1:35589346-35766846 GCF_045865225.1 Trachurus japonicus
TAAAAGCCGCAATTTTTTTCCACAGCCAGCGTCAGATGGAGACTCATGCACCGAGAAGTTTATTTACTTCAAGCAAGCTGACATGTTTGTAAAACTAGATCTAATTCAAAGTCTCCCGGAGTCTCGCGCGAGACCCAGTTGCCGTGCTCGGTGTGTTCAGGTGCAGTGGGGAAAGCTACCGTTTGTGTCATAAACACAGGAATATCAACTCTTGACTTGCTTCAAGTAAAAAAAACTTCTCGGCGCATGTTTGAGTCGCCACCTGACGCTGTCTGTGGAAAAAAATGTACACTTCAAGCAAGTCAAGAGTTGATATTCCTGTGTTTATGACACAAGCGGTAGCTTCCGACTGCACCTGAACACACCGAGCACGGCAACTGGGTCTCGCGCGAGACTCTGGGAGACTTTGAATTACATCTAGTTTTACAAACATGTCGGCTTGCTTGAAGTAAATAAACTTCTCGGTGCATGTTTGAGTCGCCATCTGACGCTGTCTGTGGAAAAAAATTGTGGCTGTAAACAGCCTAAGCAGCAGAACTTCAATCCGCTCCCATTCATTGCTGCCATGGCGATGCGGGGACAGACACAAAACACGAGAAATTAAACTGAAAATCTTCAGATTCCTTCTTTTAGACCTAAAATGATAGGAAAATACACCCCCAAGTTGAATTCGCCTGGAATTGTCCTTTAACACTTTGATCCAGACTCCAGAGACAGTTAACGGACGTCTGTCCTGACGGGGGCTGTTTGTCATCTCTGTTCTGTTTTTTTAAATATCTTATTTTTGGCTTTTTCACCCCAGATCTCCAGTCGACCGTCCAGAGAGAGACAATAACAGTCTCTTAGTTGGCTCTCAAACCTCAGAGGACCCAACGAGCTGCTCTCCTTTAGCACCACCGTGAAGACAGACACTCAGGTGTCAGCCGGGGGCCATCTGGTCCTGCTCTATGCAGATACACAAGTAGTTGAGTATGTGAACAATGCTGCTCTTATGGAAATGCATTGTTGAAAAGTAAGTATATAAACAGCTCTCAGTGATCTCTGCTCTTGGCTTCTACTGTTGGGAGTCGCTGCAACACGTCAGGACACATGCTACGCATCATCAGCAAAGAAGTCATCATTAAAACCATTCAGGGCAGCGGGAGGGAACTGTTGGGAACTGTTGGGAACTGTTGGGAACTGTTGGGAACTGTTGGGAACTGTTGGGATCTGTTAGGAACTGTTGGGAACTGTTGGGATCTGATAGGAACTGTTGGGACCAGTTGGGAGCTGTTAGGAACTGTTGGGAACTGTTAGGAACAGTTGGGAACAGTTGGGAGCTGTTGGGAACTGTTGGGAACAGTTGGGAGCTGTTAGGAACTGTTGGGAACTGTTAGGAACAGTTGGGAACAGTTGGGAGCTGTTGGGAACTGTTGGGAACTGTTGGGATCTGTTGGGACCAGTTGGGAGCTGTTAGGAACTGTTGGGAACTGTTAGGAACAGTTGGGAACAGTTGGGAGCTGTTGGGAACTGTTGGGAACAGTTGGGAGCTGTTAGGAACTGTTGGGAACTGTTGGGACCAGTTGGGAACTGTAGGGAACTGTTGGGAACAGTTGGGAACTGTTGGGACCTTCTTCTTGTTGTCGGCCAGGGTGGAGATGGAAACAGCTTCTTGAATATCTAGAATCTAAATAGTTTTGACACAAGTTCATAGATAGCAGTCTAACATGAGCTTTACTGTGCCGTAGGATTTAGTCTTTTGTGCTTGTTCCAGTCGACCAGGACCTGGTGACCCCCTGAACATCGGCATCTTCTAAATGCTTGTTGAGTTATAACATAAAAATCTTCCTATCACAGCTACTAAGCGCAACACAACAGTTCAACTATATCATGAACTAACCGGGAGTCTTAATTTGTCACTGCACAGTATCTCAATCATGTGTTTTGATGAACATGCTTTTTGAGATGCATCATGGTCACATAGTGAATGTCATGGTTTTTTGTTTTGTTTTTTGTTTTTTTTTTAGAAAGAAAAATGCTTTCAAGTGCATCGTCTTTTTTTTTCTTTTCTTTTTTTTCACACCGACACCTTGAGATGTCCTGATCTGACACAATCAGCTGTTCAGGTGTTTCTAAGACGCTTTGTAACGAGTCAGACCACCTTAATGCACAGAGGAACCCTAAAGGCTTTAAAGAAACCAACGGAGCCTGGTGAGGAGAACCAGTCGTGTTACATGACGGTGGACGGAGTTTAGCTTTGATGCTAGTGTTGTTGTTGTTGTTGTTTTACCTGTGGCTCCTTCAGGTTCGGTAGCCGACCTGGGGTCCGTTTCACAAAGCAGGTTTAGTGAAACTCTGAGTCTGTTCACCCTGAAACGAGGTAAACTCTGGGTTTTCCGTTTCAGAAAGGGAGGTAACTCAAACCAGGGAAAGAGGAGTAACTCCAGCCCGTTTCACAAAGAGAGGTAACTGAAGCTCAGAGTCAGTTACTATGGCAACACACTCCGTGAACCTAACCTGGTCGGGACCCGGAGTTTCTCCTCTTTATCTGAAGCTGCAGACTGAAAGCAGCAGCTGACAGGAAGTGTAAACTCCTCAACTGGATGTTTTATTCTCCATGAGGATTAGTTTGATCGTTCCCGTTGTTTTTATCTGAACGACCCTCACATGACACCACACGGACACTTCTCTCTCTCTCTTATTGTTTTTTTTCTCTCTCTCTCTTATTGTTTGCGTAGTAGGTCGATCCACTTCTGGATTATTTCCAGGTGATTGATGACTACACACACATCCCCGTCACGTTATAATAGAGACAAACTTGAACATATCAAACACAACATTTGGAGTTGCACCTGCTCAAATCCGTCCATCCGTTTTTTGTTTTTTGACTCTGCGTCAGCATTCATACATCACTCCACCGTGAGAAGTGGGAGGGGCAAGGCTTTTTTTTGCTAGTTGCCATGGTGAATCATGTTATCTTTGTTCCACTGATGAGGGCTTTTCGTCTCCCCATAACTCAGGGTCAAGTTACTCAGAGTTGATTGAACTAACTGTTATCACCTGTTCTGAAACCCAGAACTCTGAGTTTCCTGTCTCAGAGTAGATCAACTCAGAGTTCAGGATTAGACTCAGAGTTTGTTGAACCTGCTTTGTGAAACGGACCCCAGCTCCTTTAACTGCTGTCAACACTCATCATGCCTCTTCATACCAGTGTGTTAACTGATCAGCTCAGTGCTATCGGCCCAAACAGCAAAGTAAATCCGGCCTTTACATCGAGCACATGCTTGTTTTCTTCTTCTGGCCCAACATACACCATCTGGCCCAGATCAAGGATAACTGGGGGATTGTTTCCACATCTGGATTCTGGTTCTGTCTGTGTGTGTGTCTGTCAGCACCAGAGGACTCGACTCGCTGGGTGTGGAGCTACGTGGGCGGACCGGACTCGGGCCAGAAACACACCGGTGTATGTTGAGCCAGACTTTCTGGGTGCAGCTCTTTGCTTCAAGGCATCACAACATCGATTCAAATGAGCAAAGATTTGTTGTCATTTCTCACCATGCTGTTTTTTTTTTGTGTGTGTGTGTTTTTTTTGTATCACTCTACTGATCTCAGTCCACATGTGACTCTAACAGAAAGGAGTTGAATGAAAGGCCTGTACATGGTTTCATTTGTAAACAACACCACCTTCCTGAAAGCTCAGTCCCATGTCAACATTGTATACATTAGAACAAGAAACAGCAGCTATTGCTACGTAGCTAGCCTTTAAAAAATGTCACGGTACTTTGCATCATTCAGTTTTTTTTTTTTTGTTGAACACACGTTTTGTTTCTTGAATTGAACTCTTTCCAGATGTGTTCAAAGTTTTTCACATTCCACAAAATCCTAGAAATCTTTAAAGTCTGTTGACATGATTAAAGACATTTCTGTCTTCTGTACCGTTCTCACCCACAAAACCAAAACAGAAAATGTTTTCATAGTATTTGAGGTTGTTCACGACTCCACCTTCACTCCTCCAATATGTATAATGTGTTAAAAAAAAAACTGGACAAAACTCTGGACGAAGTTTAGACTCTCAGGAGTAAATGAAGTTTCTTCACCCAAACATCATTCATCACCTAACTACAGCTTATTATAATAGCTTATATCTGACATCTGAATTAATTCGACTGTACAGAGGCCTGTTTGTGGTGAGTTACAGCATGCCATATGGTAGCAGCCATTACACAAGTCATCCTTTTTTTTTTTTTTCTCCTACAAGTCCTTTGTCCGGCCGGTCGGAGCTGGATGTGAACTCTGGGACTATGGCTGCTTCACCCGGATCTCAGACCTACACTTCACACACAATCTGGACCTAGATGTGTTGTGAGCCTACACTAGGTGGATTCTTGTGTGTTCTCATGAGACTGGAGACTATATTTGTCTTTAGACACCACGGGACGATGCTCAGAGGACGGTTGGTTGGTTAGTACATGTTGTTATAGGGACATACAATCTTTTGGAGGAACGATGGGAGAAACTGAAAATATTACCACCTCTCTCACTCCGAGTCCTTTCTGAAACCGTTGTGTTCTTTTCTTGTGTCAAGTCGTTGCATTTTGTGCACTGTGAGGTATGATGCACCAAGTTATTGATGAACTGGTGATTGATTTGAAGGTCCAAAGTATCAAGCTGCTTCAAACTGGGCTGAATTTTGGTTGAAAAATGAACTTCTGTGTTTTTAAAATAGTCTTTTTTACATTCATAGTGTTAAATTCATCCACACTGTCTGATACTGAAGCAACAACTGCATCCTATTACATTGTATGTAACCTACATTTCCAAAGGAAAAAAATATGGACATCTATTTTCAACCAAATGTGGCCCAGTTTGAAGGTCGAGCTTCGGGCATCTTTTGACCTGCAAACCACTAAAGCAAGTAAGTAGTTGTTGGATATTCAGCCCATATTTCCTGCCAGTGTCTTAATTTTTCTGCCAAACCAAAATGATTGCATGTCCCGGGTGAACTCTGGCAGCCGGTCTCTGTTGGCTCTCCGGGGTCCACGGCTCAACAGCACACTGTTTCTCAGTTATCTCAGACTCTGCAACTCCATCGCTCTCAAATCCTTTTTTGCTTTGTTGTAATGTAACCGTACAGGATGAAACTAAACCTAACGCTCCTCCTCCCTCGGTCCCCGGATGAGAGATTACATTTCTCACCTCCGAGCCTTTAGAAAAAGATGAAGATTATATCCCCAGTTCAGAGTTACTCCACTTAACTTCCCACGTTCCTCATTCATGCTACTTCCTTATGGACTGCGTCCTAAAGGGGAGAGCCTTGGTCCCAGATTGCGCTTCACATTTTACAATCAAGTTCTGACAACGTCTCTTCTCCGGTTGCCCGACACTGCGTCTCCTCTCCATGCTATCCCAGTCCTCCCGGGATGAGAGCGAACGGATCTCCGGCTGAGCGCTTTGGTCCCCAAACGACTGCATTTTTTTGAAGTTCCAGAGCGAGCGAGAGAGAGCCCCCTATTGGCTCTTAACTTAATTAGACGGTCGTCTCGTATTCCAACACCTCTTTGCTGCCCATCATGCTGCTCCGGTACTGTATCCGCGGGCTGACGGCCGACGACGTCTCCAGCAGCAGGATGGTTTTCCGCAGCCGCCGGTCGATGAAGTGCGCGTCCCAAGCCGGGTATCGTTTCCTCGGGAGGTCGATCCGGATCACGGGGCCTCCTTCCTGCTGCGAGGATGAGGAGGTCCCGTGGTGGTGATGGAGGAGCGCCAGAGAGGAGGACGGTGGCGAGGACGAGGAACGGACTTGGAAGACGTCCTTGTCTCCAGGAATCGGCTCCCCCGCTGCGTCCTTAGTCCTTGGGAGCGTCCTCGGGGGGCTGGTGATCACCACCATGTCCGACTGGGAGCCTTGGGACGGGGTGAGGCACGCGTCCATCACCCCGGCAACCACGCCTCCTCCTCCCGCGCCTCCCAACGCCCCCTCGTCCACGCAGCCGGCGGCCCACTGGGAGCCCAGCACGGGGCCGTCGGGGTGCAGCCAGCAGTAGTACACCAGCATGAAGAAGGTCCCCAGGGCGAAGCTGCAGGCCACCAGGCAGACCACCACCAGCGCCGAGGAGTCGGAGGAGGCGTGGGCGCCGCGGTAACCGTACCACGCCGCCGTCAGCGCCACGTTCTCCGCCAGCGTCACCGAGTAGTACACCGTCATGCGGAAGCGGCTGGGGCCCTCCTTCACGTTGAACCAGCAGAAGATGTAGATGATGCCCACCACCATGTTGTAGATGATCTCCTCCCACTTGGACATGCAGAAGTCCGTCTCTCCTTGGATGATCCAGAAGGTCATGACGCACCTGAGACACAAGACACAACTAGTGAGACACGGGACATCCATCTGTCCATTACCTGCTGCAGATAATTACATAAAAACACAGCTGGTCAGTTCCTCCGCTGACTCTACACATCGTGTGGAATGCGGCGCACCAGTGGCTGACGATGAAGATGCCGAAGTAGAGCTGGAAGACGGAGGCGAAGAGGGCGAAGGCCACGGTCCTCGCCCCGATGGTGAAGAAGTGCCACAGCATCTGGGCGATCACGGCCTTGTAGGACATGGGCAGCTTGTCGTCACGCGAGTCCCGCAGAACCTTCTGGTAGGAGGCGATCATCCAGGCCAGAGAGACCAGAGAGGCCGAGGCCGAGAGACCTGCACGGACACAGGAAGTCACAACATCAACATTGCATGATACAGTCAATGTGTCCAAACTAGAGGTCTTCGGAAAAACCCGAAAACCCGAGGTTCCGACCCGACCCGGCTCGGGTCTTGGGTCCATTCACAAGAAGTGACGCCGGGGCCGGGTCGGAACCGGTGGAGTTTGTCTCGGGTCTCGGGTCTCTTATTGTGAAAGGCCGGGTCCTACAGTACCCAAGAGGACCCAGCGATTGGCTGTCACAGCTGTCAATCACCCCCCGAGGACTCGGGGCAGTTAAAACGTTTGTTTATTAACGTAACGTTATGGTTAATGGTTCAAAATAGTTAAACAATCGAGTTGCCGTAGGTGTTGTTACCACGGTAACGGTATGCTCCACAAAGCACATGGAAACTCCAAAATTATAACGTTAATTAAACAAGAGGAAATGACCAGTGGATTGGCGTTAGCAATGGCTAAGAAGAAGGATTACAATGACCATCTAAACAAGAAAATGACGACGTGGATTTATTTCTGTTTACATCACGTTATGGCCGGGGGGGCTGGCAGCGGAAGAAGACTACGTTTAGGTAAGAAACAGAAAGTAGTAGCTAATAAAAACAAGTCTTATTTAACGCTAGACAACTTGTATTAAATCATAAAGCAACTCGGGCATTTCGGGTCCACGGGTTTTTAAGGGTTCGGCTCGGGTTCGGAACTCATATTTACAATAACAGCTCAGGGCCATTCGGCCCCGGGTCCAATTTTCACGGGTCCATTTGGGTTCGGGTCCGTCAAATTGGACCCGTGAAGACCTGTAGTCCAAACGTCTCCAACATGAAACCAGTTGATCTCAGCTCACTGTCAGTGTGTAGGTGCAGGTGCAGGAAGACTGTGAACTGTAAACTGTGAGTT
The DNA here is from genome assembly GCF_045865225.1 of Trachurus japonicus. Taxonomy (NCBI): domain Eukaryota; kingdom Metazoa; phylum Chordata; class Actinopteri; order Carangiformes; family Carangidae; genus Trachurus; species Trachurus japonicus. Next base: position 35,596,921 of record NC_140913.1, read on the forward strand.
TAGTGTTGACAAGAAACTGAAGCAAAGATTAAAGGGATAGTTCACCCAAAATCCCACCCAAATTTCCCTCATTACCTCCTCCCCCTCATGTGGACTAAGGGCTGGGAGAAGTTTCAGAGTCCTCCGTGGCTTCTCTGAGTTACAGCGGGGTTCCTAAAGAACACTCCTTTGTATCTTCTCCTTCCATCTTATGCATCTCAGAATGTAAAAACTAGTAATGTAACAAATTACTTTCTCCAGGGAGTAATCAAGTAATTTAAGGCATTACTATTTTTGTGAGTAATGTGTAATATATTACTTTTTTGAGTAACAAGCCCCAACACGACAAACGTTCTCAGAGTAACAACTGTAGAAACAACCACCAGCTCCAAACTCTCCTCCTCTGGTTCAGACAAACTGACCTGCAGCAGTTTAAAGTCAAGTGGTGGTGATAACTGATCCCAGAGCAGCCGCCCAGCCAACACTGGAGCTCATCAAACATTCATGGTTGTTAATCGTCCCGTCCCGTCTGCGATCGGCCGAGGATCACACATTAAAGTCTGAGCAGAGGCAGAGCTGAGCTGAATCTATTCACACCCAAGATATTAAAGAGAAGCAGAGGTTCACTTTCTTCTCTGATGTTTAATAAACCAAGATTCTCTGACTTTAACTGTGAACTGCAGATTTTGAACAGTAAGAGACTCTGATTGTTGTTAAAGGGATAGTTCAACATTTTGGTAAACTGACCCATTGCCATAATCCCTATAGTCATAGCAGCATTCACCACGCTATGAGATAATAACACAACGTTACCACACAGAGTTGTTTTAGAGGGAAATTCATGTAAAACCTCTGATGCACGTTGCCTTCAGGGACAGTTTTTCATCAACAGTCTCTGTATTTCCGTCTACAACAACTCTGTGTGGTAACGTTGTGTTATTATCTCATAGCGTGGTGAATGTGCAGCTCACAACTTGTCCACCAGAGCGTTGTGGAGTTGTTGGATTGTGTATTTGATGAGTTTGATGAGGGAAACCAAGAAATCCCATAATGAGCCTCCGTAGCGTAGCTCTGAGCAGCTCACGGCTCTGCTCCGCCGTTCTAAAAACAGCTTGCACCGACAATTAAAGGTAACAAACCTACTGCTGTGACTATAGGGATTATGGCAATGGGCCAGTTTGACAAAATGTTGAACTATCCCTTTAACTGGACCAAACAGCAGCAGCAGCATTAACATGGAGCTTCTCCAACACTCACAGACAGCAGGAATCTCCCGTTCTATCCTCAGACTAACATTCTTTAAGTCGACCATCTGACTCTGATGCCTGAACAAATCTGCAGAGCCGCAGCTCCCCTGAGGTTCACAGAGTCTCAGTCTGTCTCCACCTGCACCGCTTCAGGCCTCAGCAGGGAGCGTGTGGGACTGGATGGGATGGATTGTCTATCCCAGTGTGTAAATAGTAAATATCTAGTCTGATACCTTGGTCAAAGTTCTCTGAGAGCTCAAGTCTCCTGGGTTTCCCATTCTGTTGCTGCTGCTGCTTTGTTTCCCTTTTTCACTCTGAAACTGTAGAAAACTAAAATAATACACTGATATTGATTAAAATATTGACAATTAAAGGAGTGTTTCATGTTTAACTTTATGTCTTTTGGAGATCATTTCATCTTCCACTTGATGAACTGGTACCATTAAAGTTGAAGTAAGTGATCCGGTGGTTTTGTTTAACTTCCTGTCAGCTGATGGAGTTAGCAGCCCCCGCCCTCGTCATGGATCTATTGGTCCTCGTCCCTACGTCACCACATTCAGGCGCATCCCTTGGCTGCACACACAGAGAGGACTGCCCCTTTATGCCGTTCTCTCTCCTCATTGGATAAAGGTTGTAGGATACAAGGAAAGTTTTCTCCTGGGCTCAGAGCAGAGCAGAGTGACTGACAGACCCGTGTTTCAGACCAAACACTCTATAGAAGTGATTGCTGTCGGAAGATACAACTATTTAAGACTTAGATTAACACAAACATTCACCTTACTTCTGCTTTAACAGACATTTGGACCGGGGGCGGGGGAGAAACTTTTGCATGACACTTCACATCCTCAGTGATGCAGAGCCACAGATGTGAAATATTCTGTGACCACATGTGAACGTAACATCTGCACTTCTTAGATTCCCCTCAGCAGAGAGGAGAAGAGTTCATCGGACGCAGGTGGAGTCGCTCTGATCGAGACATTAAATACACCGTTGATGAACAGTCTGAGGTCGACGTGCAGTGACTCCTGACTCCTAACTCCCTCTTGTATTGAAGCCCCGACATGAGAAATTGTTCAGAAAAAAATTAAATAAGTGCAAATCACGCGGGATTTGTCGGGGCTTCAATACCAGAGGGACATTACAGACGAGCAGCATGGAGGTATTTGGATGTTTTTTGGTGTGTCTTTTTGGACGAAGAAAGTTGGTATCCATTCACAACCATTATATGGACATGCACTGCTGCACGGAGCCCCGCTGTAACTCAGAGAAGCCACGGAGGACTCTGAAACTTCTCCCAGCCCTTAGTCAACATGAGGGGGAGAAATTTGAATTTTGGGTGAACTATCACTTTAGGATGAAAATTAAAAGTTGATTTATAAAGTTAATTCTAATTATTTTAACAGTAACTCTCCCTCACAGTGCCTCTGTCTGTTAAATACTTGATCCGTTCAGAGTGAAGATCTAACGGTTGTCACCTGACATGAAGCTGAAGAGTTTTAAAGACCACCCCAGCTCCTCCTCTCCTGCTCCTCTCAGAGAAACAACCCGGAGCTGTTACATAAGACATGGACCCCAGACAGAGAGGATTATGGGTAGGAAGTGACAGATGCAGTTTGTTGTGTTTGGGAAACCCAGCAAATCCATCCAAAACATTTGGGGGAAGTGGAGCCAGCAGGGACTGGGGATTTGTATTCAACAGATGACTCCAATGATTAGTTGGCAGCGCAGAGTCTCCGATCGGCCGAGTTATCAGATAATCAATGAGCCTGATCAGCATTAAAGGGATAGTTCACCCAAAATTCCAATTTCCCTCCTTATCTCCTCCCCCTCATGTGGACTAAGGGCTGGGAGAAGTTTCAGAGTCCTCCGTGGCTTCTCTGAGTTACAGGGGGTCTCGGCGTAGCAGTGCATGTCCATATGACGGTTGCAAATGGATACCAACTGTCTTCGTAACAAAAAGACACACCAAAAAACATCCAAATACCTCCATGCTGCTCGTATGTAATGTCCGTCTTGTATTGAAGCCCCGACATGAGAAATTGTTCTGAAAAAAATTAAATAAGTCTATATTTCAAGCTTGTTTGTAACGGAAGCTCCCAGCACTGCTCTTCCTGGTCCGTCCAAATCTCGCATGATTTGCGTCTCCGAGATTCTGGCAGAGCAACACTGGGAGCTTCCGCTACAAACAAGCTTCAAATATAGACTTATTTAATTTTTTTCGGGACAATTTCTCATGTCAGGGCTTCAATACAAGAGGGACATTACATACGAGCAGCATGGAGGTATTTGTTTCTTTTTTGTTGTGTCTTTTTGTTACGAAGACAGTTGGTATCCATTTGCAACCGTCATATGGACATGCACTGCTACGCCGAGACCCCCTGTAACTCAGAGAAGCCACGGAGGACTCTGAAACTTCTCCCAGCCCTTAGTCCACATGAGGGGGAGGAGACAATGAGGGAAATTTCAATTTTGGGTGAACTATCCCTTTAATGCAACACAGGCCACAATAGAAAACAGTGTTGTAGTTTGTTGTGTGTCTGACACTTTACTTCTACACTGGCAGGTCTAACAGAACAGTGTGTGTGTGTCTGTGTGTGTGTGAGTGTGTCTGTGTGTGTGTGTGTGTGTGAGATCAGTATGAGGGTCTATGCCAGGGGTATTCAATTAAAATTCATTGAGGTCCAGTTACTAAACTTTCATCCAAGTGAAAGGTCCGAACCTTATAAAGTCCAAATGGTGTCTTATAAGCTATAGCCTACCCCTATGTCAAATAAATAAAATCAACGAAGTGCATTTTCATATCTATTGTCAATTTTCAACACAGGAAACATTTAACATAATGCACTTGTATAGTAAACAACTAGCTTTTTTTATTTATTTTAGCCTATTTTTTTTTTTTACCATGAAAAAAGTAGGCCCCAGGCCTGTTATTTCAATTAAAGAGAACAAGACAGAATAAATAAGGGGGTTTCCCTGTTTGTTTTTTTGTTTGTTTGGTGCTTTTTTCTTTCTTTCTTTTTTTGAGGCCAAGGTGTCAAAAGCATCTTGATAGCTGCACTGTCATTGTCCCCCTCCATTAAATATGGAGGGAGGCTGAAAATCACAGGATGTGTCTGTTCTGTTCTGGTGATACAAGTCAGTAGTCCTGAAATAGGTGTTTCTCTTCTATAACACACATTCTACATGTCTGAAGCGACGTCTTCCCGCATACGGGCTTCCTGCTCCTTCCAAACGGAGCAGAGCTCCGCGTGAAAAAGTTTACAGACCGAGGGAGAACCGGGGGTCAACACAACACCGGCGGAGAAGCAGGAAACAAGCACGTCGCACCGTATACACACCGCTACGGCGTCGCTCTCGGTTGTGAGCGCACATTAAAGTAATGGGTTTGTGCGCGCAACAAGAGACCCATCTGAACGGCCCGCACGCACGCACACACACACGCTTAACCAAGGCGGCGGCGGCGGCCACAAACGCCCGGCGGCTCGCCTTTGACTTCAGCATCAACTTTTTTTTATTTTGGAGCAAGACATGCTGTCATCACTCCGTCTCCTTTCTCTGTCCCTCTCGGACGCACTGGCCGCGCAGGGTAAACAAACGATCTGATTGGCTCAATTGAGTGAAGCTGCCGTATTGACCTATAGCTGAGCCCGCTGTCCCGTCGGAAAAAAATGCTCCAGGAAAATGTTAACTTATTAGAGATTGGTCTCGGGTCCGGATCGAACCATCACTCGGTCCGGGTCCGGACCGAGGTCCGCCATTTGGTGATGCCTGGTCTATGCTTTATTCATGCAGCTCTTACAAGTAGCAGATGGGCTTTTGATTAATAAAATAAAACATCCTCTCTCTCTGGTTGATAAAACCCACTCTGGCACTTTTCTAACAGGTTGATTGTAACTTTTGTAGTGTATTATCCACCTGAACTTTTAGCTTTAACATCATGCATTATGTTCTTCTGTTCTTCTTGGAACTGAAGGAAAGTGTTTAGTAACAGTAATAGATGAGACATGAGTGACCCTTGTGAGATGAACCCTAGGTGAATGTGTTTTTGTTGTTCAGAGCCTTAAGCTGATGTTTAACCTCGTCCGAAGGATGAACCCAAAGTCGTAAAATGATATATAGGCTAGATCCTGTCTTGTGTTTATGAACACAATACATGAACTGTGTATGTTAGACAGATACAGCTATTGTTTGGATTTACAGAATGCTTCCATTAATGTCGAACAGCTAATGCCTAATATGGTAAGTTATATCCTTATGTTGGGAGGAGGTGGAGTTTTGGAGTTAGAAAGCATATAAAGAGTGTGGTTTTGAGCCATAGAGAGAGATCTCACATTGACACCATGAGATGCTCCAAGATTCAACATTTTTTGTGCACTGTTCTTCTTCTTGTTAATAAACTACTTTTTGAATGCAAGTGAAGACATGTTGGCGGTGATCCCTTCTTTTCATCAACACATCAATATACCACACTTTCTAAAAGCAGACCCCTGATTGGTCGTAGCTGTCTCAGGTGTCTCTCAGTCTCTCACCTTGCAGAGGGAGCACGGTGTTCCCGTGGATCATGATGCTCAGCTGGAGGACGAGCTGCGGCGCCGACTTGAGGAAGGCTTCCAGGAGGCGGAGCATGGTGATGTCGGCGCTCTCGAACATCAGGCGCCAGTGGAAGTGGCGGCGGGGCCCGTTGCCATGCCAACGGCTCTGAGCGCCCAGGTAGAGGGCGTGGACGTACCTGAGGGACCGGAGAAACAGAGAGAAGAAGACAGGTTTAGACTGGAGCTGTGTGGACCGGCAGAACCCACTCTGAGCTGGATCTCACACAACCACACAGAAACAAACTGACGATTTAGTTTAGTTTGTTCATTAGCTTGTTTGTTTGTTAGTTGTTGTTTTATGTTTGTGTTTTATGTTTTATATGGTAAAAAAAATGCTGGGTAGCTTCATTTGGTATGTGGGACAGGCATTAATATCAGCATTATGCTTCTGCCTTTTCAGTCACTATTTTGTCGATAATGTTATTGTGTGATGCGACTGAATAAAGAATTTCAATCAAATCAATGATCGACCTCAGGTGAGAACAACCGGCGATATGTTTTTTCGTAGGATGAGTCCGGGAAAGTCCCGCCGTTCCCACCTCTGATTGGCTAGATGGGCTCCATTTTCGACTCTGATTGGCTAGAAGGGCTCTCGCCTGATTGGTTGTTTGTTTTGGCTGTGAAACGGCTGTGAAACGCAGGCTGTCGGCAAAGCGTGATAAGTGCCTAGATCTACCTGGACTCTCTCTACTTATCTGGCCTGTCTAAATTTTTCGTAATGTGAAACCAGCGGGGATCGAACTCGGATTCACCACACCGCAGGCGAAAACGCAAACCGCTTCACCACGGAATCTGATCACAACAAGATCTTCAGTTGGTGTGTAATTTAATTTACTACAGTACTGTTGTGAGATGACGTTACACGGCCAAATCAAATAACCAATCGGAGGAGAGCTCATCCAGCCAATCAGAAAGCGGGGAAGGCGGGACTTTCCCAGACCTATCCTACGAAAAAAAATATTGCGAACAACCGTCTGACATAAGCTCTTGGTGTTGGAATGAAGATGTCTCACAACAGTGTCCAACAGACCAACAACAACAACATAACATTTCCATGTTTCCCACATTCTGTGTTATAAACTGTTTTCTTGTCTGTAACAACATCTCTGTCCCGTCTGTCTGTCCTGGGTGATGATCCCTCCTCTGTTGCTCACCCTGAGCTTTCTCCTGGTTTTCCCTGTTAAAAGGGTTTTCCATGGAGTTTTTCCTCAGTGGATGTGAGGGTCTAAGGACAGAGGATGTTGTTATGATGGGATGTAAAGCCCTTTGAGACAAACTGGTGGTCAAAACGGGCTATACTAATAAAATTGCCTTGCCCAGTTACCAATAGTGTTCAACAGTGACCAACAGTGTCCCAGACACTCAGGACTCTTCAGCAGTGGACCCACTGAGCCCTGAAGATGAACAACTGACTCTAAAGATGCTCATAAAAGAAAATGATGAACGATATAAATAATAAAATGTTTGGTTGACAGATGTGTAGTCTCAGTTTCCAGCAGCAGCAGCTCACAGGTTCCTTTGCTCTCCGAGTCTCCGACCTCCTCACACTCAGTTTGATACAAGCAGTGATCATTTATTTAGAAGTGAAAGCAGAGCGATGAAAGCTCTGATCCTACAGCTGGAAACACACACACACACACACACACACACACACACACGAGGACTCCACCAGTGGGAAACTGAACCTCCAGCACCGTGTTCCCTCCAGAACTCCAGACCCGTCTCCACCTGTCACCGCTCTCTGTGGTTGTTTACCTGACAGGACGGGAGGGATCGGGTCGTCACACTGACTCTGTTTACTCTGTAAGTTTCACCTGCTGCTGCAGCGTGGAGAGACGAGAAAAACAACGACCACGACCCGAGACACAGAGGTCGTTGAGTCTGTTACGCCTGGACAGGTGACATCACAGACTAGTGTTGTCACGATACCGGTACCGGTACCAAAATGTTTTTCGATACTTTTCGGTACTTTTCCAAATAAAAAGAGAACACAAAAAATATCATTATTGACTTTATTTTAATAGAAAATCTATAACATATGTATCAGTAAATAATCAGTAAATCAATAAACAATCTGCTGCAAGATTAAAATTGAAATTTCATCTATATTAATCTGAACTCTAACTAAATTAAATCATTAGTGGTCTGTTTAAAAATGAATATCAACTGCATTATTTGAGGTCTGAAAACACTCAAACACACACCTATAGTTTCCCGTATGTAGACCTGATGTAGACCAATGTGGTGCAGCGTCACAGAATCAAGACCAAGACACAAATTGACTCCGTTCCATTAATTCATCTCTACGTAGCGCTCTTTTGTTGTGTTCATGCTCACAGAGAGAGAGAATACACGTCTGATCCGCGGTAAAAACAGAACTTATCAACCAGCAGTGTTATCTCTTCATGAAAATGGATTATTTGGTTCTTCAGTCTGTTTTTCATTAACATCAACAAAGTTCCTGTTCCTTTCAGCTCTGAATGAGCCGTTCATATCGTTCATATCTCCATGGAGACGGTAAGCTCGGTGCTGCTGCCATGTGGTGTCTCCATGGTAACGCAGTGAGGAGGAATGGAGCGTTACACTGATGCTGCATTCACCTGCAGTCGGGCAGACGGCCGTCGCTAACAAACCAGATGTCATTTTAGTCACAGAAGTCCAGAGAAAGACGGTAAAACAATACCACATCGCCATGACAACATGTTGTCACGTGTATTGTTTTGTCTCGTGCTGACGGACCACTTGTTTACATAGAGGCTTGTTTATGCCGTTACTCTGCCGTCTGCCCAATTTCAGGTGAATGCAGCATGAAAAATACCACTGAGTTGCTTGTGATCTACGACCACAACGCTAGATAGTGGGGCTGCTTAAGTCCATTTTTGAGCCGAATCGTTCACTTCATGGTACAAGCACCAAATTTGGTACAAATGATGTCCAGGACATACCTTCTAATAAAAGTACGTTGCCCAGCTGAAAATCCAAGAGGGCCGCCAGTTTTCAAGATGGCCGCCTCGTCAAACGCCAAAAAAAGGTTTTCGAGGTAGAACTTGAATTAACAGAAGAATGTTAATGATCCAAGCATCAAAATGAATGTATTATGACTGGAATAACTCGATGGTGTCAATTGAATTCCAATATGGCCACCAATTTTCAAGATAATGGCTATTAAATGACTAAAAAGTAGCGTTTTCGCGTTTTTTCTTCAGTTTTCTGCAATGATCTTAAGTGAAAATCTGCAGAATTCTGAGGGATGTGTTTTTTGTGTGAATCATTTGTGAAAATGTGTCCAAACTTTTGACTGTCACTCACCACACACACACACACACGCACACACACACACATACAGCAACACAAGCGTTCTTTACTGAAATAAAAGTACTAATTTAGCAATATAAATGATAATTCATTAAAATTCTGTGGTCAACATTTATTGGTTAGTAATTTTTTATAAGAGTGATGTCAAAGCACAACCAGGGCACACTGGTGACATCACTGCTGTGAGACTCAGCATGGGGTTCAGTGTCAGCTTGTAGTGTACTAACTGTAGTTGTAGTTTACTAACTGTTGTAGTGGTGTACTCACTGTAGTTGTAGTATACTTTAGTGTCCCAAATGCTATCTAATAAGCCCCTGTATAGACTCAACTAGAAGTTTAGTTAGTTGTAGTATTGTAGTTAGATAGCCGCACCTGAATTGACAGGATGTGCCAGCGCGGGATAGCCGAGCCAAGGGTAACGGGGCTTTAGTTACCTGGATGGTGTACAGATCGCACGGGATTTATGGCACTGGATGAACGATCGGGCTAGGTGTAGGGCACCAGATACTTGAACCTAGTTGTATCCCATATTCCAATGTGCTATGATATTTTGTATGTTTGGGTGGTAAAAGGATAATCCCTCGACCTTCAACTGTATAAGATGTCTGCCGATAATCCATTGAGTTGTGCTACTAAAACTGACTGGAGCAAGTGTTGCCTCTGTCAGACAGATACAAAAGCTATGCTTTGACACCTTTTCTGTGTTTTTATACCGTTATCTAAAAATTAAAAGAAAAAAAAAAAAAAAAAAGAAAAAAATAGCCTATACAAAAAAAAAAAAAAAAAAATGGGGGAGACAAAGACAGCCTCTACGTGGCCTCCCCTACAAGTAGCTTACAGGTCCAAAAGCTTTAAGTGAAACTAATGTCTTTGGGCTCTACTTTCGTGAACTAGGTGCAGGTGCAGCGGATCAGGCCTGCGCCTCGCCTTCGCTTCTCCAACGGGGAGTGGTCAGGAGCAGATTGCGATTTTCCTTCGAAGCGCAGCGGAGCGCATCCCGCCTACTTCCCTCCCACCGGCACAAATGGCATAGAGGGAGGAGAGAAGGCGTGGAGTGGGTTTGACACAGCCGAGTCAGATCTTCACCAATCAAATGAGCTCCTCTCCTCGCCTTTAAATCCGCCGCGCGCGCAAGGCGGACGTTTGATTTCACCGTGGAAGAGAAGATGTGAATCAGCACCTACAGATTACAGCGGGGACAGCTCTCCATTCCGACACCCCTCCACTTCGACACCCCGCTGTTCCGAAATACCCCCACTTCGAAACACCGCTACTCCGACACCCCCTCCTCCCCCCCGCAGCTGTCCAAGGTGCTGAACCGCGTGACGTTGTTTACATTCTGCTTTGTGGCTTGTCTGTGAAACGTGCGCTGCTCAGGGACTGGGCAGATCTGTCCCACTTGCTTTCTCCCCGACTCCGTTGTTGGAGATCTCCACACAGTAATAGAAATACACTTTTTTTCTTTTTCTCCCCCCTGCTCCGCTCGAGCACGGCTGAAGCCGGCTTGAGCTCACACGGGCGCGAGGCTGCTGCAGCCGCCGCTCGCACTGACAGCTGACTGAGGGAGATGCTTTGGTTGGGCTTAGGCAATGAAGAAAGGAGTTGGTTAAGTTTAGTAAAAAAGACCAGGTAGAGGCTAGACAGGCTAGAAGCATAATGAACGTTATATGTCATTAATATGAAGTATTTGCTTGTTTTGCAGTTAATTATGCACATGATCCGTTTGACCCCAAAAAGGAAAAAAGGATCAATGCGCACTGCGCGCTGGGGGTTTCCCCCAATAGCCTTTTCGGAGTAGCGGGGTCTTCAGAAAAAATAGAAAACCCCGCTATTACGATGAATGGAAGTCTATTGTCGGAAAGGCGGGGCTTCGGAAAGGCGGGGTGTAACCGATTACAGCATAGACATTCAGCACATCTATATCGATTGTCCCGTCACACTGATGACAGATCAAAGGCTGCACAGATGAAAGATGAGGATGGATTACTGCTGTGTTGACACTACACGATTATCTGCTATATTTATGTATTTACTTATTGATTTATTGAGCCGCATCGTCACGCGACCATAACAAATAAAACTGAAAACAAATAAACTATCATCTCTCACAGCAAACCACAATCAGCCTGGCATCATAGTGAGCAGATATTAACATCTCCCCTCTCAGGTCAATTCTAAAGAAAAAAGAAAAAGAGAGACGCTCTGTGATGCTTCCGTTACGCACAGCTGTTTGTTTATATTGTGATCTGTGCACACGTGTTTAAATATAGGTTACTAAATATGAGTGTCTTTATTAATGGAAAAGGGGTGTGTGTGTTTTTTTTTTTGTTTTTTTTACTGGGCAACAGCTCTCAATCTGTCAGAGCAAGTGAGACGGGAGGAAACTGATGTTCTGGTCCGGTCCAAGCTGGCAGTGTCCTGTCGCGCGAACAGACCTCACGGGCTGATGATGCAAAAGTAGTCTGGGAGGGAGGAGGGAGGAGGAGGGAGCAGGTCTATCTATCTATCTAACCTATATTTAAACACGTGTGCACAGATCACAGCATAAACAAACAGCTGTGCGTAACGGAGGCATTTCAGTTTTATTTGTTATGGTCGCGTGACGATGCGGCGCTGGCCCCTAATAAATCAATAAGTAAATAAATAAATAAATAGCTGATAATCTGCAACGGCACAGTGTGTAGTGTCAACACCTGCTCTTGGGACATCCACGGCTGTCTCAGTCCCTCCCTGGTTTCATCTGTGTTAATTCAGTCAGGCTGAGTTTCCATTACGCAAGCCTTTGATCTGCCATCAGTGTGACGGGACAATCTATATAGATATAGGTGTATGTGCTGATTCAGATACAATAAATAGGGGTTATTGTGATGATTATTATTATTATGATTATTGTTAATTGCATTTAAATGTGCCTGGAAGTGTGGAAACCTGCCTGTGAGGTCTTGGTGACGTGTCTGCACTGCGTGCTGGGCAGTCAAATTGCCACTGCGCTGGCTGCGCTTCGCCTTGCACTGAGAGTAGACCAGGTTGGAGCTGGCGAGCTTTCAGCGCACTCTCCGCGCGGTCTATCGGCAACAAATTGTCACTGCGCCACGGCGAATCTGTCGACATCTCCCCCTGCTGCGCGACCACTCCCATCTCAGCGCACAGCAGTCTGCCAATTTACCGAATCCGCTGCGCACCTTGTTGCACTGGACGATAATACCACTTCGCCAGCTGCGTCAGGGCTCGCTTCGCTGCGCCACCCTGAGTTGCGCCAAGAAATTAGGGCCCCTAGTTTGTGAGTGTTTTTTTCATTTAATTCGCATTGTATCATCATAATATTCAATAATTTTGATTTTCTAAATGCAGAGTTGTATTTCTCATGTGCAAAAACACATATTTCAATGTATAAACCATCAGAATAGGACTATTCAATCAAAATATAGTTCAAACGCTGTTTCAAACCACTTCGAATGGCGGCCATCTTGAAAAATGGTGGCCACTTTGTTTGTTCAAGTGGGCAACGTACTTTTATGAGATAGTAGGTCCAAAAGCACTTGTGTACCAAATTTGGCGCTTGTACCACAAAGTGAACGATTTTTCATTAATGTGCTCCACTAAGATGGGAGGAATTCTTACACAATGTAGGTACCTTTAAAATGGATCATCATCAATCAATAATCAATAATGATGCACTGTTATAATTGCAATACAATGACATTACATTTCTGTGATTGGTTGAAGTGGACGTGTTTTGCTAGAAAAGAGCAAGCTAATTAGCATGTTAGCTAGGATTTCTTTAGGTTATTTAGCAGTAAACTCCTCAGACGTATTTGTCTTGGCTCCGTTTACCTGAGCAGCAGGAGTTGGGCAGCAGCATCCCAACAATAACAGGCAGCATTAAATCAATCTGATAAAGAAACTGTAGTAGAATATGGAGGAAATACCAGCTAACCAGCTAAGCTAATAGCCACAGCTCATGGTCGGGACACACAACAGTAGTCGACCAAACCAAACTTCAGATCTTTCAACAGTTTATTGTAGAGAAACACAACCACACAGAATCACATCCTCAATGTTCCCACAAGTGTCGGTTTTTATTATTTTATTTTAATGTGTCCGGTTTGTTTCCATGATTCTCGGAGCGTCTGCTTCCGTCACAGCAGTAGGCTAACACGCTAACATGCTAACACCTGGAGCATCAGCTGATACAACCATGTTCAGAAAATCACTGTGTAAGGTCCAAATTCTCCTCCCGTCGTTCCCTACATCGTGTACATGATGTAGTCACTATATCATATAGGGTGTAGTGGATAGGGAGGGAGTGAGTGAGTGGATGATTTACAACACAGTCGTAGTCGTACGATAGCCTGATGCATCAGCCGCTTATTTCATTACATTTCATATAGCGTCTGAACCTGAGCCATAGGGATTCGTTTGCTTCCGGGAGGCGGTTGCTTACATTTGCTTCAACTAATCGCTGCTGCTTGGTGGTCACGTGTGCTATACACCGGTTAAGCTCATAGGTTAATCTTGAGCGCTTGAGTTCAACGTCATCGCCTTCACTTACCCGTCTGTTCGCTGATTGGTAGCTAAACCGAAACGCATTGCTAGTGTCCTGACTACATGGTTGAGGCAAATGAAATTTGCCGGAACCAGTAGGCGGCGCTAGCCTGGCTAGTCGTACGAGCGGAGGAAGGAAAAGTGAGACGGAGACACTCAACTTCCTGCTGCTCTTCTGCTTCTGCATCCACACGCAGATTTTAACTAGAGGAGTAAAAATAACACAGCACACTGTACCACACACTACACACACACACACACACACACACACACATGTACACACACACACGTACACACACGTCAGCATATCCAATTCTGCAGAATACAGACAGGCATGGATACACGTGTGTTCACACACACACACAGGCTGCATGTAAATCTGTCGCTCTGCAAATAATGTGCTGAGCCGACGCTCCTCCATTCAGTTCCTATGTCTCTCTACCTCCCTCTCTCTCTCTCTCCACCTCTCTTTCTCTCCTTTATTTCAATTCAATTCAAAAAACTTTATTCGTCCCCACGGGGCAATTAAAAGAAAAATATTTTCCGTCTCTTTGATCGTCTACGTTCTGTTCTTCATCTTCAAATTATTGATCTCCTTCTTGTTTTCCATCATCATCATCATCATGTTGTTTTTATTGATGACATCATCATTAGCATTAGCACGTAGCACAGTGACTTCTCTCTCTCCTTTATCCTTCTCTCACTCCTTCTTTCCTCCTCATCTCCTCTCCTCTCCTCTCTTCCTTCCCTCCTCCTTCTCTCCTCTCTTCCTACTCTCCTCCTCCTCTCCTCTCCTCCTCCTCTTCTCTCCTCCTCTTCTCATCCTCCTCCTCTCCTCTCCTCCTCTCCTCCTCCTCTCCTCTCCTCCTCCTCTTCTCTCCTCCTCTTCTCATCCTCCTCCTCTTCTCCTCTCCTCTCCTCTCCTCCTCATCTCTGCTCCTCTGTTCATCTTCCTGTCTTCCTCCTCCACCGTCTCTTTCATCCTCTTTCCACCTTTTTCCAGTATTACTTCTTCTCTCCGTCCATTTATCTTCATCTTTTCTCCTCCTCCTCCTTTACTCTGCTTGTTATCTCTCATTGTCTTTCTCATCTCTCTCTCTTTCTCTCTCTCCATCCAATTTATTTCCTTCTTCCCTCCGGCGTTTTCTTTGCCTCCAGCTTCCAATCTATCAAATCTATATGAATCCTCCTCTCCTCTACTCATTCACTCTTCTCCTCTTCCTTTCCTCTCCTCCTTCACTCCTCCTCTCCTCTTCCTCCTCCTTCTCTCCTCTCTACTCCTCTATCACTTCTCCTTTCTGCTCCTCTTCCTCTCCTCTCCTGATTCACTCTTCTCCTCACCCCTTCTCCTTCACTCCTCCTCGTCTTCTTCCTCCTCCTTTCCTCCTCTTCCCCTCTTCCTTCACTCCTCCTCCTCTCCTCTACTCATTCGCTCCTCTCCTCCTCTTGCTATCACTCCTCTCCTTTCTGCTCCTCTTCTTTCTTTCCTCCTCCTTTTCTTCCTCATCCTCCTCTCCTCATTCTCCTCCTCCTCTTCTTCCCCCTTACTCATTCACTCCTCTCCCCTTCCTCCTCCTCCTCTCCTCTACTCCTCTCTTTATCACTTCTCCTTTCTGCTCCTCTTCCTCTCCTCTCCTCATTCTCCTCCTCCTTTTCTCCTCTTCTCTTCCTCTTTTCCTCCTCTCCTCCTCTCCTCTCCTCTCCTCTCCTCCTCTCTGCCAACAAAGCTACTATCTACAAGGCCACAGTTGGACCGTTGAGACCCTGAGCATTTGTGAAAATGTGTGTGTGAGCGTGTGTGAGCGTGTGTGTGTGTGTGTGTGTCTCTGTGTGTGTGTGTGTGTGTGTGTGTGTGTGTGTGTGTGTGTCTCTGTGTGTGTGTGTCTCTGTGTGTGTGTGTATGTGTGTGTGTGTGCTGTTGAACCGGGAATGAACCGAGCGAGGAGAGAAACTCACACAGAGAAAGTAAAGCGCCACACACTCTTCATTTAAATCTCTTTGGAGTTGATATCACAGGTCAGAGGAAACACACACACACACACACACAGACACACACCTACACACACACACAGACACACACCTACACACACACACACACACACACACACACACACACACACACACACACACTCACACTCACACACACACACACACAGACAGACACACACACATCTGTACTTTAACCCAGATTCACCAGAGGAGACGCAGCAGCAGAAACACAACAGTTTGTGTTTGTGTTGACAGAAGGTTTCATGTTATTTTACAGTCACTGGTTAAAGGGATATTCCGGCGTAAATTTAAGCCATGGTCCAACGCACCGTAACACCGAGTTAGACCCCCCCTCGAGAGATGAAGTCTGCTAACCGCTAGCTTCTCTAGCTGTAGCAACTTTAGCAATGGCCGCACCGTAACAAACAGCGCAGTATACAGATCCACTATCCACCGATCAAAAAGCCACTTACAGCCACAAATAATGCTCAGAACAGCACCAAACGTCATCAACAGTACAAACAGGGTCCCATCCCATAATACGAGGCATCAAACATCTGTTAGCTTAGCCTGGTTTCTATTGGAAAGAGACGAAAACAACTCACCCACTCTGCTCCAGTTATACGCTATGCAGCAACTTTCTGTGTCCAGCACAGAGTCCAGGCACTGACAACACACACCGAGGCCGACTGGCAGCACAAACATCTGGTTTCAGCACAGACATCTGGTTTCAGCACAAACATCTGGTTTCAGCACAAACATCTGGTTTCAGCACAAACATCTGGTTTCAGCACAATCATCTGGTTTCAGCACAGACATCTGGTTTCAGCACAAACATCTGGTTTCAGCACAAACATCTGGTTTCAGCACAAACATCTGGTTTCAGCACAAACATCTGGTTTCAGCATAAACATCTGGTTTCAGCACAGACATCTGGTTTCAGCACAAACATCTGGTTTCAGCGGTTTGCGCGAATAGACTTGCTAAAGTTGCTACAACTAGAGAAGCTAGCAGTTAGCAGACTTCATCTCTCGAGGGGGGGGGGTCTAACTCGGTGTCACGGCGTGTTTCTCTACCAGAGTTTGATCCATTCCATCAGATTACATTTGGAAAGTCTAGAAGAGTCGCACCATTAAATTATTTTATTCCCGTTCTAGTTAGCCCAGAGCTAAAGCGGAAGTTAGCCGGCTAGCTCGGCGTAACACTAGCTCGGCTGAAGTCAGTGCGCCCACTTCCGGTTTCTTCCCGAATACTAAGTTTTTTATCAAAGCTCAAATCCAAATCTGAATACAAGTAGTGCACTGGCTGTTCACCTCTAATCCTGACAGTGTCCTGTATATTCTATTGGTTCAGAATCCAAACCAATCAAGTTATCTGGGGACGTAAACAAACTTCTGGCGCTATTTTTAGATTCCTGACACTTCCTGGTTGCTGCTTTTCACATCTTTTTCAATTTTATTTCAGTGCAGTTCTCTCATATCCTCCTCTCTGCTAAATAGCTGGTCAACAGGAAGCAGCGTGGACTTTCCAACCAATAAGAAGCGTTTAGGTCTTCCAGATAGAGACGGAGCGAGGGAGTTCTTCCTCCTCACGTTCACACCGGAGCAGCAGCAACATGGAGACGTGAACCGAACCGTGTTGGTGAGTTTCTGTTTCTGTCTCTGATCATTAGAAACAACCCACTGACTCATAAACACACAAACACACACAAGGTTTCGGCTCATTGACCTGACCATGTGTTCACCTGGAGGAGCCACTGTCGCCATGACGATGACAGGAAGAGGACAGGTGGCACCAGGAGCTCATTAAAATCACTTCATCACCTGCGCTTCATATAAAAAAATGAACATTAACTTGTTTTCTTTGCATTATATGGTAGCTAAGGTCTGAAAAGACCAGAACTGTTTTGTTATTTTGACCTGTTGCCATTTTCTGCAAATAAATGACGATATTTTTATTTCCAATTTGGGAGAAATGTTGTCAGTAGGTTATAGAATGAAACATAAGTGTTCATTGTACTCAAACACATAGCTATGGACAGTAAAACCAGAGGAA
This sequence comes from Trachurus japonicus, assembly GCF_045865225.1. Lineage (NCBI taxonomy): Eukaryota > Metazoa > Chordata > Actinopteri > Carangiformes > Carangidae > Trachurus > Trachurus japonicus. Next base: position 35,614,643 of record NC_140913.1, read on the forward strand.
CTGGTCATTTTGAAGGCAAGGCATCTTTATTTATATAGCACATTTCATACCAAGGCAACTCAATGTGCTTTACATTAAGACAAAACATTAAAAAAAAAAAAAGAATAAGAATAAAAACAAACACAAAAAACAGAGTTAAAAGCAAGAGCAAATAAAAGAAAATAGATAAAGTTTTAAGTTCTTAAAAAGAGCTCAGCTATCAGCACGTGAAAAGAGAAATGTTCACAGTTGGGGCTGAAGTGCTCTCTTCATTTTTTCCAGAGCTGTATATATACTGTATACTACATATATATGTATGATGTGATGATGCCATAACCCGGTGACAGAGGGAACGAGGGGAAACGTGTTTATTAATAACTCGTCTCTGCAGTCGATCAAAGACTCGTCTGGAGCTCTGGCTCCGCCCCCTCCTCCGTCTCCACGGAGATAAATTGGTAGCGCTTGGCTTTTAACGAGCCGCTTATCTGTTAGCTACACACACACACACACACACACATGTACACACACACACACACACACACACACACACACACACACATTTCTATATGCACTGCACAGAGAGACACACACACAGACAGAGAGAGAGAGAGAGATGGAGCTCTTTAACCTTCATCACTTGTCTGAAGAAACTCTCAACCTGCCCATTAACCACGCAGCAATCAGTGGCATTTAGAGTGTGTGTGTGTGTGTGTGAGTGTGAGAGTGTGTGAGTGTGTGTGTGTGTGTGTGTGTGTTAGTGTGTGTGTGTGTGTGTGTGTGTGTGTGTGTGCACTTCATGATAAAATGTCTCTTATGAAACACAGAGCGCTGGTTCTGTCCTGTGATTGGCTGACGTAGTGAACATGAGGAGCTGCTGCTCGTTCTGGTCTCGTGTCGAAGCCGTTGGACAGAAACCAGCTGACAGCTGATTGGTCGGTGACTGACAGCTGATTGGTCGGTGACTGACAGGTTGGTTCGCCTGAATACATCTGGACGGGTCTGATTGATTTATTCATTTTAGTTTAGACACGTTTAAAATCTGTCTATGGATGTTCTCATTCATCCAGGTCTTCGTTGAGTCGTAGGCAACTGGACTTGTGTTTGTCTGGGAAGACGTTTTGTCTTCATCAGTTCCTACGCAACAAGTCTCACTAGTCCAACTAGAGCTGTAAGAGAGAGTAAGGACACCACCATTGACTCCCGTGGTAAGGTTAAGGGTTTAAGGGTTTAAGGGTTTAAGGGTTTAAGGGTTTAAGGGTTTAAGGGTTTTGCCCCCTAGTGGCAGGATGTGGGTGTTGCAACAGCGCCCAGAAAACCCATTCACTCCAATGTATGTATGTTGCCCAGTTGCTGGTAAATTGATGAAAACGGCCGTGTTTTTGTTTTTAGGTGTCTTGGTCATATCAGATTATACTTAGAATTTGTTTATTACAAAATGTAGATTGAAACATTAACTCTTTCACTGCCAAAGACGAGATAACTCGTCTTAGCGTTTTTTTAATGGCAACGCCATGTTGAATGTCTTGCCCTACTCCTCTGTGAAGATCAGACTTGTATCATCAAAATAAAGTGCAGAAAAACACATTTGGATTGAGAGATATAAAAACTATAGCGTGTTTTTCCCCCCTCACGGAGCGGTGCGGGTGTCTGACTGCAGCGGCGCCGCTCCGTGACACTCTGGCCGTCGGTGAGAGCTTAGGGGGCGGCGGCGGGGCTCATGGCGGCTCGGCAGCTCGTCGAAGCTCCGTGCAGCTCCGTGATACAAAGCACAAACGTTAGTAACAACAACCCCGTCGATCGCTCGTCGTTAGTCGTCAAGAGCGTTTGGAAAGTCGCCAGATTTTGCGAGAAATCACCCAGATAGCAGCTTGAAAATCCCCGATCTAGTGTGGATGAGGAGCGGACGGCGCCGGCGAACGTGACGAGAGCTAAAGATGGTGTCTGTCTGTTGTGAGCGCACATGTCTGTGGCTGTGAGTTCAGGGGGCATGTCAGCCAGAGCTGTCGGCTGTGTGTGTGTAGATGTGTGTGTGAGACAGAGAGAGTGAGTGAGACCGCTGCCTGCTGACCAGAGGAAGCTGGATCTGATCTAAAGCGCCGTGTTTCGGCTACAAAAACCTGTCGAACTGATCCGCGCACACGCACGTACATGCACACGTCACGTACGCAGACACACTAAAAAAAAGGAAAGAAAAAGTTGTAACTCAAAGAAAAGAAAGAAAAAAGGCTGCAGAAGTGTGTGTCAGTAGCTAAATGTTTTGTCTATTGTCATCAAAAGTCATTTGTCAGTGTTGATTTAGTTGTTGTTTACAAGAGAACAACTGTACAGATGTTGAGGCGTCACTAAAGCAAAATATAAAGGAGCCAGTTGTACTGGTTCACCTGAAAATGACGGCCGACACAAAAACCTCTTTTTCTCAAGATTTTGGTGCCAAAATGGCATTTTGGGCTAAACTAACCTATATTCAACCGCCAATTTCACAAGACTGGAACAAGATAGAAACAAACAGTTTTTTTTTCTGGAAACTAGAGACCCTCATCTTTCCTTTGATGGGTTGAATGTGTATGTAGTAACAGTACATAATATATGGTGGGTCTACGGAAATCAGTCAAAAAGCTGGAAAATGCCTGGCAAGCTGGAGGAAGCTGCTGTGAGAATGGCTGGCAGTCAAAGAGTTAAAGGTTGACTATGTAGAATTACAAGAAAAACAACAGAAAAAGAATTCCAGCAGTCGATTGCCAGACCGTTGCTAGGTAAAACGGGCCGTTGCTAGGGACTCCGCTCTGAACAGAGGACAGCAGAGGAGGAGAGCTAAGCAGGATATTTACCTTATGTTTCATTTTTACCGTCATTAACAGCATAATAAATGACTTGTAGCGTGTTACAGGGACAGTGGAGGCTCTCTGCTTCCACACCGCTGCTGCTCAGAGCATCAGAGCCTCCGCTGTCACTGCTCTCGTCAAGTTGGAAAAAAAAAAAAAAAAGAGCTCCGTGGCACCGAAAGTCAGCGACGATAAACGTGTTTATGACAGATAAGACTACACAAATACACCCATCCTAACAAGTATATGATAATCCATTGATCCACCGATTGATTATTAAAAAGGCTTCGTTGAAAACAAACGCATCCGACTGTGAGGAGGCAGGAAAACAGCGGAGAACTGAGCCACATGTCGGCTACAGGCAGGTACGAATGTAAACAGAACGTTGACAGAAAGTCACTGTCGAGCCCGTCAAAAATATTAAAAATAATAATTCAGACTAAAAAAAATGTTTTTATGGAAAAGCAATACTTTCATTCTGTACCCCTCTAAAGGCCCCATGGATGTATTATTTTTGAAAAAATATAGCTTTTAATAAATATTCTACATATTCAACCTTTAATGTAGACAACTTTTTTTTCTTTTACTCACCTATGTGTTAATGTTTATCTGTAAAGGATCCTCAATGATGCTATTAACGTGGGTGATCTATAAATGTCCTTAAATTACTGAAAACACCACACTGCTCATTCACCAACAATGCAGAGATGTCAGTTCTTTTGTAAAACCCATATTCCTCCACCAGGAGGCGCTGCCATTGGACCAATGCTGTCACTACTCTCTTTTACAGAGCTCTAGTCCGCACTACAGTAGCTAGACGATGATGAAGTCCAGTTGCCTACGATTCAATTTGCCCAGAAAAGAACGTTTAAAATCACATGACAGGAGGAAAAACAAGACTTGTGGACTGATGTAAATGTTTTTGCATATAGTTTCCAGTCGGCTCCGTTTCACAACACTATATCCCATCAGTCAGATGACAGCGATCAATCCTCCACCTCCTTGTAATGACGACACAAACTGACAAACTAACGTCAGGCCGACTGAAGCCACAGAGACGATCACATACCGTCGTAGTTCCCACCATAAACGGAGATTCATACGGCGGCGTTATTCTCATGACTCGCCACGAAACCGAAAGTAAAGAAACGCTGGTCGGCTCGCCCAGCATTTCCACCACCACTAATAATAACAAAATAACCATAGAGACAAAACCATAGATTTATCTAAAATGGACCATTAACAAGTGGTAACGGAGATTCATCCACATTAATATCAGACTTTTTATAACCACATAGAAACTCCTCGTTGTCCCTTTAAAAAGAAATTAGTCAAAGTCAAAATCTTTATTTGTGCATACACAGATTTTGACTTTTGACTTTGACTAATTTCTTTTTAAAGGGACATTTTAAAGGGACAGTTATAGTTACTAGTTACTTTCCCCCCAAAAAAACAACTGAGTTTCTACATTAAAAAAGTAACTAATTAGCTACCAGGAAAAGTAACTAGTATATAAACAGCTCAAATAAGTCAAATCACTTGGACTTGGGCTGAAACAAAATGTAAATAACGTCTAATAACTGGTTTCCATGGAGATGTGTTTGTATGGAAGCCCACACACACACACAGAGCAGAGAGGATGTGTGGAGCTCAGCTGTCAACAGCGACCTAGTTAGACTGAGGAAGGAGGAGAGAGGAGGAGGAGGAGAGAGGAGGAGGAGGAGGAGGAGGAGGAGGAGGAGGAGGAGGAGAGAGGAGGAGGAGGAGAGGAGGAGGAGGAGGAGGAGGAGAGAGGAGGAGGAGAGATTATAGGAGAGAGGGAGAGAGAGACGAGAGGGGAGGAAAAGGAAGAGTGGAGCCGAGAAGAAAAGAAGGAGGGATGATGTCGCTGTGAAGGAGGAAGGACGAGGAGGAAAAGGAGGTGAAGGCTGAAAGACGGAAACGAGATGTTTGTGTGGATTTGATCTGCTGCACGAGAGAGTGTGTGTGTGTGTGTTAGAGTGTGTGTGTGTGTGTTAGAGTGTGTGTGTGTGTGTGTAACAGTGTGTGTGTGTGTGTGTGTGTAACGGAGGTGAAGCAGCATCGATCAGCAGAACTCCTGATGAGATAAGATCACACCGAGCGCTGAAGTGTTTAATTGGGAATTGTGGTCATGTGTGTGTGTGTGTGTGTGTGTGTGTGTGTGTGTGTGTGTGTGTGTGTGTGTGTGTGTGTGTGTGTGTGTGTGTAACAGTGTGTGTGTGTGTGTGTGTGTGTGTGTGTGTGTGTGTGTGTGTGTGTGATGTTATCACTTAATTGGCTCAGTTTGATCTTTTATCTCTCTGTCATTCAGGAGTTACAACGTTCAGAGCTACGACTTCAAGGAGAGGAGGAAGAAGAGGAGGAGGAGGAGGAGGAGGAGGAGGAGGAGGAGGAGGAGGAGGAAGAGGAGGAGGAAGAGGAGAAGGAGGAAAAGGAAGAGGAGGAAAAGGAGGATGAGGAGGAAAAGGAAGAGGAGGAGGAGGAAGAGGAAAGGGAGAAATAAAGGTAGAGTTTAATAAAGACAAAAAACAACAGAGAAAAATGTAAAGAAAAGAAGAGAAGAGAAAATGATGTAGCCTATAGAAAAGAGGGGAGGGAGGAGAGAAGAGAAGAAGGAGAAGAAGATGAAAGGAAAAATGAGACAAAAAAGACAAAAAACAGAAGGACAGGAAGTGGGAAAGGAAGCGAGAGAGAAGAGAGAGAGGGAAGATTCCTGGAAATAAAAGGAAAAGAAAAACAGAGTCTGGAAAAACGACAAGACGGACGATAAGAGATGAGGTCAGAGGAAACGGAGAGAGAGAAGGAGAGAAGGAGAGAGGAGGAGAAGATCAATCGATGTTTATGGAGCGATCAGAGAGAGAAATCCATCCCATAATAAAGGACAATGGGTCTGTGTGGCGGCCAATCAGCACCTGAGCTCGTCTCTGATTGGTCGGAGCAGACCGGACCAAACAGGAAGTGATGGTGACATCATGACACCTGGTTGTTGCCGTGGAGACGACACGACGACAGCACAGAGTCTCAGCGTGATGACGTCATCGTCCTACCGCAGTAACCGTGGCAACAAAGCCCGTTATTTATTTTAGCTGAGATCATGATAAACCTCTTTTTAGTAACCATGGAGACGGAATGGCATCCTCCTCTTCCTCCTCCTCTTCCTCCACTCTCCTCCTCCTCTCTCCTCCTCTTCCTCCTTTTCTTCTCTCCTCCTCCTCCTCCTTTTCCTCTCTTCCTGCTCCTCTTCCTCCTTTCTCCTCCTCCTCCTCTTCCTCCTTTCTCCTCCTCTTCCTCTTCCTCCTCCTCTTCCTCCACTCTCCTCCTCCTCCTCCTCCTCCTCTTCCTCCTCCTCTCTCCTCCTCTTCCTCCTTTCCCTCTCTCCTCCTCCTCCTCTTCCTCTCTCCTCCTCCTCCTCTCTCCTCCTCCTCCTCTTCCCTCTCTCTCCTCCTCTTCCTCTCTCCTCCTCCTCCTCCTCTTCCTCCTCTCTCCTCCTCCTCTCTCCTCTCTCTCCTCTCTCCTCCTCCTCTCTCCTCCTCCTCCTCTCTCCTCCTCTCTCCTCCCCCTCTCTCTCCTCCTCCTCCTCCTCCTCCTCTCTCCTCCTCCTCCTCCTCTCTCCTCCTCCTCTCTCCTCCTCCTCCTCCTCCTCCTCTCCTCTTCCTCTCTCCTCCTCCTCCTCTTTCTCCTTTTCCTCTCTCCTCCTCCTCCTCCTCCTCTCTCCTCCTCCTCCTCTTCCTCCTCCTCCTCCTCCTCCTCTTCCTCTCCTCCTCCTCCTCCTCCTCCTCTCCTCCTCCTCTCTCCTCCTCCTCCTCCTCCTCCTCCTCCTCCTCCTCCCATGTTGAAGGTCGTTCCTTTCAGAACATTTAACCCAGCAGGAGGTTCAGTCTCTCCTCTTCTCCCTCCTGCAGTTTCAGGTCAGACCTTTAAAAATAAAAAGTAATAAATTCCCTCCGTCGTCACGGTGATGAAACCTCTGACATCATCACTTCCTCCCGCTGCAGTGAAACTACGACGACAAACGTCCAGAAGAATTACAGAGAAAAGAGGTCAGAGCTCTGAACCATGATGTCATCACCATGATGTCATCAGCATGATGTCATCACCATGATGTCATCAGCTGGTCACTGACCAATCAGACCAATCAGACCAGAACAGGTTCAGGTGAGTTTGGACCATGATGCAACAGGTGTAGAGGATGAGCTGAGTCATTAATTCATTTCATTTGAATTCTGTCCAACGACTCCATTAAAATGAAATGAAACAGAAATGTTGTTTTTTAAATGAATAATGAACTCTTTATTAATCTGAATAAAAGTAATTAGTTACAGAGTCGAGTTTCTGACCGGTATTATTATACAACTACTACAACTACAACATTCTCCCGTACCGATTCTCTCAACAGTCCGTTTCAGTTTCAAACGACGGACGACGAGTCTTTATCGAGGCCTCGACTCAGAGTCGGGCTGAGCCAAGATGGCGGCAGAGGACCAGTTTCCTGTGGACGAGGTCACAGAGACTCAGCTCTCTGTCTGTGGTTAACCTTCATCACACATCACAGAATGGAGGATTAATGAGCTGTATTGACCATGTGCTCCACTTAGAGAAGTAAAACCACTTCTACTGAAATACATAAATACAATCAAGATCTGTAAGTACCACAAACCACTTTGTATTTCTGTAACTTGATTAAACATCACGTGCTCCGTCAAGAACAAGCCAACTCTCTATGGCAACACAACTAGTTCCATTTGATGGATCAAAACTTATGTCAAACATCTAAATAGATGAAATAAAATAACATTTCCTTCCAAACCAAAACGTTTTCCTGTTCAGGGTCCAAATCGGCCGATCGATCAGAGAATCCCTAAAATCCAGATATAACATCTCCGTCCACGTCCATCCAAGCTTCTCTTAGATTCCTCACACATGAAGATCAACCACAAAGGTTCAACAATCGTAATGGTAACATTACGTAATGTAACGTAGCGTAATGTAACGTAGCGTAACGTAGCGTAGCGTAACGTAGCGTAGTGTAACGTAGCGTAACGTAGCGTAGCGTAACGTAGCGTAGTGTAACGTAGCGTAGCGTAACGTAGCGTAATGTAACGTAGCGTAACGTAGCGTAGCGTAACGTAATGTAACGTAGCGTAACATTACATAACGTAACGTAGCTTAACGTAACATAGCGTAACGTAATGTAACGTAACGTAACATTACATAACGTAACGTAGCTTAACGTAACATAGCGTAACGTAATGTAACGTAACGTAACATTACATAACGTAACGTAGCTTAACGTAACATAGCGTAACGTAGCTTAACGTAATGTAGTGTAACGTAACGTAACGTAGCGTAGCATAATGTAACGTAGCGCTGCTGCTGTTGCTCCACTCTCACAGTGCATTCACACCGGAAGCGAGTCAAATATTCACCTCTACTCCCTCGAGTTTGCCCGCTGGAATATTTTGTTTTTTACTCGTGTTACATTTGTGCAAATATTTCGCTTGAGTTCAATATTTTGAACTTGCGTGAGGAGGCGAATTTTGCGTGTTCGCTTCATTCGCGACGCCGGCACAAATTCGCATCCATTCGTGTCTGTACATTAATATAACTGTAGACCTGCGTACGGTGCCGTGCTGCGTTCAGGGGCCGCGGAACAACCGGAAACTAGACAGAAACTGGCATCAACACAGTAATAACACAAAGTATACAACACAACTATCGGCTGCTGCAGCTGGAGCGACACCTGGTGGCCGTGAGAGGAACTGCAGCTCCACACACACAGTCGCTAGCCTCATTAAGAAGTTAACGTGTTAACGAGTCCTTCAGTTTGTTATCGATCAGAGTGAATCATTAAAACATTAAAACATTGAACATGAAGCGGTCTGTTGGAGACGATGTTCAGTCTGAGACACACGGAGGCTCAGCAATCACAGTCTGTGTGTGTGTGTGTGTGTGTGTGTGTGTGTGTGTGTGTGTGTGTGTGTGCGTGTGTGTGTCTAGGTCTCGCTGTCCAATATAGCTTTTCCCAACACACCGCTGCCATGGTTACGCAGGGATATGAAGCACCGCGGAAACAAACAGAGACGTTTGAGCGTCGGTGCTCATCACCTGGCTGTCGCACGCACACACACACACACACACACACACACACACACACACACACACACACACACACACACACACACACAGACACACACACACACACACACACACACACACACACACACACACACACACACACACACACACACACACACACACACAGAAGCTATAAATATCCATGTGCCACTCAAAGTGAATCAGTTGTCTATCCCCAAGCTGCTGTCCCACATAGCCACTCAGCTGAGCTCTGTGTGTGTGTGTGTCTGTGTGTGTGTGTGTGTGTGTGTATGTGTGTGTGTGTGTGTGTGTGTGTGTGTGTCAGGAGCTAGAGTGTGTGTGTGTGCGTAAGGAAAGTGTTATTTTCAGAGGTGTTTGAAACAGCAGAGTGAGGGGGTAGAAATCCACAGAGGAGAGAAGTGTGTGTGTGTGTGTGTGTGTGTGTGTGTGTGTGTGTGTCAGAGTAAACACTTTGTCCCCTGTGTGTGGCGCCGGCAGCCCCTGGGCCAATCAGTAGCGAGTAAACACATGCAGCGCCTCCACCCTCGGGCCAATCAGAGCGGCTCTAGTGCAGCGGCCGGGAGCAGGAAGTGGATGGACCAATCAGAGCGGCTCTAGCGCAGCAGCCGGGAGCAGGAAGTGGATGGACCAATCAGAGCGGCTCTAGCGGAGCAGCCGGGAGCAGGAAGTGGATGGACCAATCAGAGCGGCTCTAGCGGAGCAGGAAGTGGATGGACCAATCAGAGCAGCTGAAACGTCTGAGACAAGCGAGGAGACTCGTCCACGACCATCGACACCAACTCTCCTCCAGATCCCTGCCTCCATCACTTAGCCTCGTTAGCTAAGTTAGCAAGGTATAACGTAGCAAACATACTAGCTAACAGCTACGTTAGCTAAACACACTCACACCATACTTGCCAACCCTCCCGATTTTCCCGGGAGAGTCCCGAATTTCAATGCCCCTCCCGAAAATCTCCCAGGGCCACAATTCTCCTGAATTTCTCCCGATTTCCACCGGACAACAATATTGCTACATCATCCTTCACTGGGCACCGTTTCCGGCCGGACAATAATAACGGTTACACCGTTAGAACAAGCAGAAGAAGAAACCATGGCGAGTAGCAGCAGTACAGTGCGTTCACACCGGGTGCGATAGGAAGTATGCTTGCCTCTGATTACACTGATACTAGCCTATTAGCTTCCAATGTAGAAGAGCGACATGCGCGCTCGTTAAGTGGCGCGTAGCTGCGTGCATTCGGTGCGATGACGACGCCGTTTTTTCCCCCGTGCATGTCCGTGGAGCTGTTTGCCGCGGACATGCACATTTCCCTACATAGGTTGCTGTGTCAGGCAGGTGTTTCCACGGAGCTCTGCCCCGTTAGAAAGGTGAAGGAAGCCCTGAGTGGAAAGACTTTGTCTCCGATGTAGAAGAGAAACGGTGCGTTCACACCAAACGCGATGGACGCGATGAACGCCACAACTTTCCATTAAAAGTCAATGTAAATGGCGCGATGACACGCGATGGCGCGTCGGGCGACGCGTTTCGGGCGATACGAGCGACGCGATGAAGCGATGACGCGGCCATCACATCATCGCATCATCGCGTCCATCGCTTGAAGTTGAAAAATTTGAACTTTTCAAGCGACATCGCGTGACGCTGTGCCGCGACATCCAATCAGTGTTGATATTCAACCACGTCACCGACACACATTTCAAAACATGGTGGAGAAGAAGAAGATCACTGTGGCTGTCGTCTCTCACCAGACCCTCCTACAGAGAAGAACTGTGGCTGTGTAAAAAAAAAAAAAACAAAAAAACACCCGGGGCTGTGTGTGTTTTCCTCAGATCAATAATATACATCCATGGCCGTTTCCCGGAGCTTTATGACACGACGTCGTACTTTTACCGCGGTCGTAATAAAAACAGATAATGCCTGCAGAGGGTCAGAGGACCGACAGCTTCCTCCTTGTGAATATTTCATATGTATTTATATTTATTAATATTTCTCAGCCATGGTTGAGGAGAGAAAGAAAACAGCGGGAGGTGGTTGCATCATCGCGCCATGAAGCGATGAAGCGATGGTGAAAAATGTGATAAATGTGTCAAGCGACGCGATACTCGTGTTACGGGCGATGGCATCGCGTCCATCGCGTTTGGTGTGAACGCACCGAAACACACATTTAGGACCGCTGACTTGTATCATCACAACAGACAAATGTAAACACAGAAGGCTGAAAATCACTGGACATGTCTGTTGGGATTATACAGATCAACAGTGTAGAGCTGTCGAGATATATGCTGTAGTTAATTATTGCATATCCTGTACCTATCACTCCTATTGTTTCTGATGTACAGGTGCATTAGAATATCATGGGAGATATCAAGGCCTATGTCACTAATTCAATTCAACATCCCATGTCTTTATTTATTCAGTTTATTTTAATAGTAGTAATTATGGCAAACATTCAATGAAGACCTAAAATTCAGTATCCCCACAAATAAAATTATTTTTTTTTAAAAAGCATTTTTAATATAGAAATGTTGGCCTTCTGAAATCTATGCACTCACTACTTGGTTGGGGTTGAACTACTGGAAATTGACTTTTCCCTTATATTATAATGTAATTATTTGTTAATGGTGAGCGCACCCCCCCCCCCTTCGTTTTGGAAACAAAGTGGATAAATGTTCAGCCAGGACGAGAGGAGGCTTCACACAGAGACACAGGAGCTGGATGCAACACAGTTTACCACCTCCTTACACACACATTACACACACACACACACACACACACACACACACACACACACACACACACACACACACACACACACACACACACTAACTCAGTCCAGTAGAAGGAGTCATTAGCCCATTAGCAGCTGCTCATTATCTCATCTCTGTTGCAGCTTCAGCATCTTCTGCTTCAGTCTGATTCTCCTCCTCTCCTCTCCTCTCCTCTCCTCCTCTCTTCTCCTCTCCTCTCCTCCTCCTCTCTCCTTTCTCCTCTCCTCTCCTCCTCTCTCCTCTCCCCTCCTCTCTCCTCCTCCGTCTGAATCCTACAGCTCTGCACAAATACAACGACTCAATATATTAAACTATGTTGGAGCGTTAAAGATGGGAGGAGAGAAGGAAGGGAAAAAGGAAGGAAAGATAGGAGGGAGGAGGGAACAGATCAGGTCAATTGGGTTAAGGAATAAGTAAGGATGAAGGGAAGGAAAGAAGGAAGGAAGGGAAAAAGGGAGAAAGGAAGGAAAGAAAGATGGAGGGAGGGAACAGATTTGTTCAAGGAAGTAAGAAGAAGGAAGGAAGAAGGGAAAGAAGGGAGGAAAGAAGGAAGGGAAAAGGGAAGGAAAGAAAGATGGAGGGAGGGAACAGATTTGTTCAAGGAAGTAAGAAGAAGGAAGAAAGAAGGGAGGGAGGGGGAAAGGATTGTGGAAAGAAGTAAGGGAAAGATGGAGGGAGAGAACAGATTTGTTCAAGGAAGGAAGAAGAAGGAAGGAAGAAGGGAAAGAAGGGAGGAAAGAAGGAAGGGAAAAGGGAAGGAAAGAAAGATGGAGGGATAGGGAACAGATCGGGTCAATTGACAGCTTTCAGTGACGTCACTTCCCAGGGACCTGGCGGTCAAAAGCAACATTCCAAAGTGGCCCCGCAACGGACTTTCTATGGACAAACAACCGAGTAATGACTTAAATCATCTGCCAGCAGCCGAGAAAGAAAGATATAAAAACAACTTTGAAGTTTTGGTCACTTGTGCCCCATATTCAACACCAGCTGCTGTATACCAGCTGTTTAAAATGACCAGTTCCCTGCCGAAGCTCCAGTTGGGCGATGTTTACATTTACCTGGTGGAGAATCCATCATCCTCCACCGCTTGTAACCAATACCTCCGGTGTTATGGCTCAACTGGTGTCTGATTAAAAGCCCCATTTTGTAGTTTTTTGATCTTAAAATAATGTTTCTGAACTCGTTGAAGTGGTAGAAATGTACCTGTAACTTTCCTGTGTGGGAACACCGTCCTGGTACCGCAGCTCCGCTGAGCTCCACAGTCTGAGCTCCAGCCCACTGAGCCCAGGCTCCCTGCTCCTCTCACCCACAAACCAGAGCCCTTAGCTGGGCTGCACGGTGACCAGCTGCCCCCCTTTACCCCCCGGAGCTTTGCTACGCACCGCTACCGACGGCAACGATGACGGCGGTCCGATAGCAGCGGGACCGGCGGCGGCGGCGGTAACCGGGCGGGACCGCCCGCCACCGGACACGGCAACAGCACCGCCCGCGGCGGCAGCGACACGGTAACGGGGGTCGGGACCGACCGCGGCGCGGCGAGGACGATGTTGTTATTGTATTTTCAGAGTGTTTTCCATTAGTTGGTAACTTTAACATGACAGGCTTTGTCATAGTGCAGTGTTGTGCAGAGTGAGAGTAGTGTGGCGCTGACTGACTGTAGGTTGCCTGAACAGGTTCACTCACAGAAGCATATTCGCTGCAGTAACATGTGAACTGCGGCTTGATTTGTGAATTTGTGACAAATCTGCGGACGGAAGTGCAGCACAGCTGTTGTTCGGTACGGTAACCAGTTAAATCAGACACCAGTTGGGCCATAACACCGGTATCTTTGAAGCAGCAGGGAGCAGTGTGTGTTTTTCTGCCTTGTCCTAAGCCGCGGACAGCGGGGAAGTGGATTGTTTTGACCGCCAGGGGGGCGTTCCATACGGGCCGTGACGTCACATGAAAGCTATCAATTGGAAGTGAGGATGAAGGGAAGGAAGGAAGGAAGGAAGGAAGGAAGGAAGGAAGGAAGGAAGGAAGGAAGGAACGGAAAAAGGATTGTGGAAAGAAGGAAGGGAGAAAGGAAGTAAAGAAGGAAGGATGGAGGAAGGGAACAGGAGGATTAAACCAGTCCCCAGGTCCAAATCCTCCAAGGATCAAACATCACAGCTCTCTCTGGTTTCAGTGTCACTGTCCCTTTAAATGCTAATGAGCCACCAGGCCCCGCCCCCTCTACAGGTAGGGGCGGGGTTATGCTAATTAGAAACTAATGACATCATGGTCAGACTGAGGGAACAGCTGGTGAAACCACAGGAGGAAATATTAACTCTGAGGCTGAAACTTTAACACTTTTCTACCAACAAGACGACGGCACCGTGAGTGGCAGACAGACCATAATTAGGGCCCGAGCCTGTGTCAACGACCCAGGGAGGTCCCTATTGTAATTCGACATCCACACCGATCACCGACAAGCAACAAGTAACCAAGCAAGTAATCAAGTACTCAAGTGACCTGGCAGGAAAAAACGCTACCTTGAAATGCAAGTGTTTATTTTTAGGGCCCGAGCGGCGACTGCAAGTCGCCCAGCGAAAGCCCTTTTGAAATCGCGCTGTTTATTATTAGGGCCCGAGCCTGTGTCAACGACCCAGGGAGGTCCCTATTGTAATTCGACATCCACACCGATCACCGACAAGCAACAAGTAACCAAGCAAGTAATCAAGTAATCAAGTACTCAAGTGACCTGGCAGGAAAAAACGCTACCTTGAAATGCAAATGTTTATTATTATTATTAGGGCCCGAGCGGCGACTGCAAGTCGCCCAGCGAAAGCCCTATTGTAATTGCTATGTTTATTATTAGGGCCCGAGCGGCGACTGCAAGTCGCCCAGCGAAAGCCCTATTGTAATTGCTCTGTTTATTATTATTCTTTCATTCTTTTTCTCTCAAAAGGATTGCATTTTTGGAGGCTTCAACATGCCCCAAAACGCGTAAATTTTGGCATGCACATCAGGACTGGCGAAAAATTTGATATTTTAAAGTCGTTGGAAATGGGCGTGGCCAAATGGCTAAATAGCGCCCCCTACAAAATTTCAAAACATCAGCCCCGCCTTTGTGTGTCACCTAGACGCATGAAATTTGGTGGGCTTATAGAACATGGCAAGACGCACAAAAAAGCCTCTTATGTCATGGTGAAATCACAACAGGAAGTCGGCCATTTTGATTTGAATTTTTGACCTGTTTGATCTATCTCCTCCTAGGGATTTTGTCCGATTGACTTCAAATTGGCTACGGACCACCGAGATGCCACTCTGATCAAAAGTTGTGCTCCGCAGGTCTCTACGTCAAAGGGCGTGGCTTCTGGGGCCTTGAGGATTTTGGCGACTTTTCGTTTGCTCGCCATTTCACCTTCGAACAGCTCTAACGCCCACATACTTTATCCGATCAACTTCAAACTTGCTGGACATGATGACGGCTCCGCCCTGAACGTCCCCATATATTAATTTCCTACGTCACTCATAGCGCCCCCCGGTGGTAACAGGAAGTGGCCAGGTTTTACCTTAACGTGTACAGATGGCACATAGTTCACCCCATCAACTTCATTCCACTTCTAAAACATGCAGACTAAGGTGGTGAAGCTACATCATGAACGCTGTGAAGCTACGAGTAATGGCGTCCGTGTGGCGACGCGGCGTCAATTCCTCGCCATGACAATACGTTTGCCCTTTGGATGGCTTTAATGAACTCGTATCAACATGAAAATTGGTACACAGGTCCAGGGTCACGACCTCAACGTCTCCATATGCTCATAGGCGATCTCACTCATGTTGCCCCCTAGTGGAAACAGGAAGTGGCATATTTTACATCAACATTGTCCGATTTCCACGAAACTTCACATGTGTGATGAGGGGCTGACCCTGAACACACCTGCACGCATCCCATTACTGCCCCCTGCTGAATGAACCATTAACTGCTCATAACTTCCTCATGCTTTGTCCGATTCACTCCAAACTTCACATGTGTGATGAGGGACTGACCCTGAACACACCTGCATGCATCCCATTACTGCCCCCTGGTGGATGAACCATCAACTCATCATAACTCCTTCATGCTTTTTCCGATTTGCTCGAAACTTCACGTGTGTGATGAAGGTTCGCCCCTGAGCTCATCTGCCTACATCTGGTTACCGCCCCCTGGTGGATGAACGAAATATTGCGTTTTTTTGCTCCTGCCAGGGTTTTTCTCCCTTCTCACCACAGCCCCCGCGTGCCTCAGGCCCCGCGGTGGCGTGGAGTCGCGAGGGCCCGATCATCGCCGCTTGCGGCTTTAATTATTATTATTATTATTATTATCCGACTTCGAACGCCATTTCGACCCCTTTCCCAAGCCGAGAAACGGACGAGATTTTGCACGCACCTGGGACCTGTGGCAACTCGGCGTACTGTGGTGGTCTCGCATGTGGGCGTGGCCAAATGGCACCACAGCGCCCCCTAGACCGCGCATAGGGAATTACATTTTTCGTCTCGGATTTGGACGAAACTTGGTATACTTAACTATCAACCCGAGATCTTCAAAAAATTTCATAAAATGACATACTCTAAAACCAACAGGAAGTCCGCCATTTTGCTTCAAAGTTTGTAAACGCAAAACGAACTCCTCCTAGGGATTACGCCCGATCGGCTCCAAATTGGGTTCAGAACATCGTCAGACCTAGCTGAGCTTATCTTGTGCTCCGCAGGTCTGTAGCTCAAAGCGCTTGGCCTCTGGCGTGCCCCGAAGTTTGGCGACTGTTTCGGTGCTCGCCATGTAAATACGAACGGCTCTCATGCCCACATACTTCATCGTAGACGCTTCAAACTTGGTGCAAAAATCTATGGAGAGACCCTGAACGATCCGACATATTATTTGCGTACGTCGCTCATAGCGCCCCCCGGTGGTAACAGGAAACGTACAAAAATTCGTTAAAAATACGTAGTTGACCAAATCGACTTCATTCCACTTCTAAAACATGCAGACCCGGATGGTGAAGCTACATCATGAACGCTTTGACCCTACGAGCAACGGCGTCCGTGTGCCGCCGCGGCGAAAGTGTATCATCCCAATTTAAATTACGTTTGCCAATTACGCGCACATACTTCGTCGTAGCCACTTGAAATTCAAAGGACATGACGATGGCTCCTCCCTGAACGTTTTGATGTATCGACTTCCTGCCTGGCTCATAGCGCCCCCCGGTGGTAACAGGAAGTACGCAAAAATTCATTAAAAATCCATACTTCACCCGATCAACTTCATTCCACTTCTAATACATGCAGAACCAGTTGCTGAAGCTACATTATGAACGCTGTGAAGATACGACGAACGGCGTCCGTGTGCCGCCGCGGCGACTGACGATTTTTTATCGTACAATTACGTTTGCCTTTTTCGTGGCTTTAACGAAGTCGTGTCCTCACGAAATTTCATACACAGGTCAAGAATGGTGAGCTCTTTCAGCGGATAGAGTCGTTTCCCATGGGCGTGGTTAAATGCCTCAATAGCGCCCCCTTGAATTTTTTCCGAAATTCTCCATAGACAAATTTCGCTTACTTTGTCGTACACATACGAAACTCAACAGACACCTGTATCATACCCAAACATACAAAAAATTGAATTGGAGCCACGCCCTAAACCCAACAGGAAGTCGGCCATTTTGGTTAGCATTTCTTTGACGCAAAACGAACTCCTCCGAGGCAGTTCGCCCGATTCACTTCAAATTGGGTACAGAACATCTCCAGACTGAGCTGATTATGGCTTGTGCTCCGGGGGTGTGTTGGTCAAAGGGCGTGGCTGCTAGGGCACGGCCAAGTCCCACGAAGCAGCTAAGAAGTTTGCAATGCTATCACGCCCACAGATTTGATCGCTGCGGCTTCAAACTTGGTTCACATGATGAGGGCGTGACCCTGAACGATCCGACATATTACTTTCATACGTCACTCATAGCGCCCCCCGGTGGTAACAGGAAGTGCGCTAAAATTCATTAAAAATACATCGTTGACCCCATCAACTTCATTCCACTTCTAAAACATGCCGAACAAGTTGGTGAAGCTATTTCATGAATGCTATGAAGCTACGGCTAATGGCCCCCTTGTGGCGGCGACAGGAATAGCGCTCCACCGTGAACTGCCTCCTCCTACGGATTTTGCCCGATTGACTTCATATTCGCTACAGATCATCAGGAGACCGAGCTGGTCAAACACTATTAAAAGCTTTCCTCTACGTCAAACGGCGTGGCTGCTAGGGGGCGACAAAGTTGGCCAACTGCTCGTTTAGTCGCCATGCTATTACGTTTGCCTGCCACGCCCACATACTTGATCGTAGTCACTTCAAAATTTAGGGACATGATCAGAGGCACGCCCTCTACACCTCCATTTCATCGTAGGCAAGCTCGCTCAAGTAGCCCCCTTGTGGACACAGGAAATGTCGTGTTTTGCATCGACATTGTCCGATTAGCTCGAAACTTCACGTGTTTGATGAGGGGACCGCCCTCGACGCAGCCGCCCGCCTCCGGTGGCACGCGGGGGTTTCGAAGAGCGCCCCGGGGGTAGCGGGGACCGGGACGCTGAGTGGCGTGGAGCGAGGGCCCGTCATAGCCGCTTGCGGCTTTAATTAGGGCCCGAGCGGCGACTGCAAGTCGCCCAGCGAAAGCCCTATTGAAATCGCGCTGTTTATTATTATTATTATTCTTGCCCGACTTCATGCCCCAATTTCGCCCCTTTCCCCAACTGGAAAAGTTGTCTACTTTTGCATGGACGTCCGGCCGGATCCGAAATTCGATATTTTGGGGTGGTTGCACACGGTCGACGCGAAATGGCTAAATAGCGCCCCCTACAAACTTTCAAAATCCCCATAGGGAAGTCGGGTCACTTTGTCCCACGCATACAAAATTTGGTACACATATGTATTATACCCAGATATGCAAAAAAGCCTCTTGACCTCATGACCTCAACCCAACAGGAAGTCGGCCATTTTGGTTTTTATTTTTCCCGCCTAAAATGAACTCCTCCCACAGCGTTCGCCCGATCAAGTTGAAATTAGGTACACCACATCTCCAGACCTAGCTGAGCTTATCTTGTGCTCCGTGAGTCCGTAGGTCAAAGGGCGTGGCTCCCAGCGCTCAATTCACTTTGGTGTGCTCGCCATGTAATACGATTGGCTGTCACGCCCACATACTTGATCGTAGACGCTTCAAACTTGGTGCAAAAATCTATGGCGAGACCCTGAACGATCCGACATATTATTTGCCTACGTCGCTCATAGCGCCCCCCGGTGGTAACAGGAAGTGAACTAAAATTCATTAAAAATACATAGTTGACCCCATCAACTTCATTCCACTTCTAAAACATGCAGAACCAGTTGGTGAAGCTACATTATGAAGACTGTGAAGCTACGAGTAATGGCGTCCCTGTGGGGGCGTGGCTACCATTAATTCCTCGCCATGAAAATACGTTTGGCTTTTTGATGGCTTTAATGAACTCGTATCATCATGAAACTTTATACACAGGTCCAGGGTGGAGACCTCTTCCATCTGATAGGGGTGTCGCTCATGTGGCCCCCTAGTGGAAACCGGAAGTGCCATTTTTTGCATCAACATTGTCCGATTTCCACGAAACTTCACATGTGTGATGAGGGACTGACCCTGAACACACCTGCACACATCCCATTACTGCCCCCTAGTGGACGAACCTTTAACAGCTCATAACTCCCTCATGCTTTGTCCGATTTCCACGAAACTTCACATGTGTGATGAGGGACTGACCCTGAACACACCTGCACGCATACCATTACTGCCCCCTAGTGGACGAACCTTTAACTGCTCATAACTCCCTCATGCTTTGTCCGATTCACTCCAAACTTCACATGAGTGATGAGGGGCGGCCCCTGAACGCACCAGACCACATACGGTGACTGCCCCCTGGTGGATGAACGAAACATTGCATTTTTGGCCTCCTTCCAGGTTTTTTCTCCATTTCTGCTCCGCGCCACGGCCCCGGCGTGCCTCAGGCCCCGCGGTGGCATGGGCGAGCGAGGGCCCGCCATCGCCGCTTGCGGCTTTAATTAGGGCCCGAGCGGCGACTGCAAGTCGCCCAGCGAAAGCCCTATTGAAATCGCGCTGTTTATTATTCTTATTATTCACGCGACTCTTCATGCCCCAATTTCGCCCCTTTCCCCAACTGGAAAAGTTGTCTAACTTTGCATGTCCCTCCGGCCTCATCCGAAATTCGATATTTTTGGGTCGTCGCACATGGTCGACGCAAAATGGCGAAATAGCGCCCCCTACAAACTTTCAAAATCCCCATAGGGAATTTGACTGACTTTGTCCGATGTTGATAAAATTTGGTACACATATGTATTATACCCAGATATGCAAAAAAGCCTCTTGACCTCATGACCTCAACCCAACAGGAAGTCGGCCATTTTGGTGTAGATTTTTCCCGCCTAAAATTAACTCCTCCCAGAGCGTTCACCCGATCAAGTTCAAATTAGGTATACCACATCTCCAGACCTAGCTGAGCTTATCTTGTGCTCCGTGAGTCCGTAGGTCAAAGGGCGTGGCTGCCAGCGCTCAATTCACTTTGGCGTTCTCGCCATGTCCATACGTGTGGCTCTCACGTCCCCCATACTTCATCCAATCAACTTCAAACTTGCTGGACATGACGATGGCTCCGCCCTGAACGTCCCGATATATTAACTTCCCACGTAACTCATAGCGCCCCCCGGTGGTAACAGGAAGTGTACTAAAATTTTGAAAATGTACATACTTTGCCCCATCAACTTCATTCCACTTCTAAAACATGCAGAACCAGTTGGTGAAGCTACATTATGAAGACTGTGAAGCTACGAGTAATGGCGTCCCTGTGGGGGCGTGGCTATCATTCCTCGCCATGACAATACGTTTACCCTTTGGATGGCTTTATTGAACTCGTATCAACATGAAAATTGGTACACAGGTCCAGGGTCACGACCTCAACGTTTCTATGTGCTCATAGACGATCTCACTCATGTAGCCCCCTAGTGGAAACAGGAAGTGCCATATTTTACATCAACATTGTCCGATTTCCACGAAACTTCACATGTGTGATGAGGGACTGACCCTGAACACACCTGCACGCATCGCATTACTGCCCCCTAGTGGACGAACCTTCAACTGCTCATAACTCACTCATGCTTTGTCCGATTCACTCCAAACTTCACACGAGTGATGAGGGGCGGCCCCTGAACGCACCAGACCACATGCGGTGACTGCCCCCTGGTGGATGACGAAACATTGCGTTTTTTGCCTCCTTCCGGGTTTTTTCTCCATTTCTGCTCCGCGCCACGGCCCCGGCGTGCCTCAGGCCCCGCGGTGGCATGGGCGAGCGAGGGCCCGCCATCGCCGCTTGCGGCTTTAATTAGGGCCCGAGCGGCGACTGCAAGTCGCCCAGCGAAAGCCCTATTGAAATCGCGCTGTTTATTAGGGCCCGAGCCTGTGTCAACGACCCAGGGAGGTCCCTATTGTAATTCGACATCCACACCGATCACCGACAAGCAACAAGTAACCAAGCAAGTAATCAAGTACTCAAGTGACCTGGCAGGGAAAAAACGCTATCTTGAAATGCAAATGTTTATTATTATTAGGGCCCGAGCGGCGACTGCAAGTCGCCCAGCGAAAGCCCTATTGTAATTGCTATGTTTATTAGGCCCGAGCGGCGAGTAGCACTCGCCCGAGGGGCTATTGAAATCGCGCTGTTTATTATTATTATTATTATTATTATTCTTCTCCGCCTTCAAACCCCAATTTCGCCCCTTTCCCCAACTCGAAAATGCGTGAACTTTTTGCCGGACGTCCGGCTTCTTCCGAAATTCGATATTTTGTGCTGCTCGCGCATGTCCGACGCGAAATGGCGAAATAGCGCCCCCTACAAATTTTAAAAAGTCCCATAGACAATTTCGCTTACTTTGGCGTAGACCAACAAAATTCGGTACACATATGTACCATACCCAGATATACAAAAAAGCCTCTTAATGTCATGGTGAAATGTCAACAGGAAGTCGGCCATTTTGAATTGGTCGTTTTTGGCGCCAAATTAACTCGTCCGAAACGGTTCGACCGACACGCTCCAAATTTGATAGACAACATCTTCAGACCTAGCTGAGTACAGCATGTGCTCCGTAGGTCAATACGTCAAAGGGCGTGGCTTCCAATGGGCGCCAAACATAGGCTCGATCGCCACCAACATTCGGTTGGCTGTCACGCCCACATGCTTTATCCTATCAACTTCAAACTTGAAGGAAATTATGGGGGTGAGTCACTGATTCGCCCGATATATCAATATCTCACTTTACTCAAAGCGCCCCCCGGTGGTAACAGGAAGTGACCATTTTTTACATTAAAATCTTTAACTCCTCCCACTAATTTCGCCCGATCTACTTCAAATTGCCTACAGGTTATCGAGATGCCATGCTGATCCAACCTTGTGCTCCATAGGTCTCTACGTCAAAGGGCGTGGCTTCTGCGGCCTTGCCAATTTTTGGCGACTTCATGTTTCCTCGCCATTTCACCTTCTAACAGCTCTAACGCCCACATACTTCATCCTATCAGCTTCAAACTTGCTGAAGATGATGATGGCTCCACCCTGAACGTTCCGCTGAATGGCACGCCCACTTTACTCAATGCGCCCCCCGGTGGTAACAGGAAGTGACCTGGTTTACACTTAACTTGTCCGATCGACTTCAAATTTTACATATTTGATGAGCCACTGCCCCTAAACACACCTACCCACATCTGGGTTCATACAAATGCGCCCCCTGGTGGTAACAGGAAGTGACCTGTTTTACATTTACATTGTCCGATTAACTTCAAACCTGACATGTGTGATCCTGGTCAGCCCCTGATCACACCTACCCACATCTGGATTCATACAAATGCGCCCCCTGGTGGTAACAGGAAGTGACCTGTTTTACATTTACATTGTCCAATTCACATCAAACGTCAGGGGCTTGATCCCGGTCAGCTCCTGAACGCCGCTACCCGCTTCTGGCTTCGTAGCGCCATCTAGTGGACGAACCGCACGTTGCGTTTTTCCGCTCCCGCAGCGCTTTTTCGCCATTCTCGCTTCGCACCACGGCCCCCGCACGCCTCAGGCCCCCGCGGTCGCATGGGTCGAGCGAGGGCCGATCATCGCCGCTTGCGGCTTTAATTATTATTATATTCTCCCTAAAATCGCATTTTTGGGGGCCTCAACATGCCCCAAAACGCGTGAATTTTGGCATGCACATCAGGCCTCGCGAAAAATTTGATATTTTAAAGTCGTTGGAAATGGGCGTGGCCAAATGGCTGAATAGCGCCCCCTACAAACACGTGTCAATGGCATCGCCATCGTCTTACTTTGTCATACACACACAAAATTCGGTACACATATGTATTATACCCAGATATACAAAAAATCCTCTTGACCTCATGACCTCAACACAACAGGAAGTCGGCCATTTTGGTTTTGATTTTTCCCGCCTAAAATTAACTCCTCCCAGAGCGTTCGCCCGATCAAGTTGAAATTAGGTACACCACATCTCCAGACCTAGCTGAGCTTATCTTGTGCTCCGTGAGTCCGTAGGTCAAAGGGCGTGGCTACCAGCGCTCAATTCACTTTGGCGTGCTCGCCATGTCCATACGAGTGGCTCTCACGCCCACATACTTCATCCAATCTACTTCAAACTTGCTGGACATGATGATGGCTCCGCCCTGAACGTCCCGATATATTAACTTCCCACGTAACTCATAGCGCCCCCCGGTGGTAACAGGAAGTGTACTAAAATTTGGAAAATGTACATACTTTGCCCCATCAACTTCATTCCACTTCTAAAACATGCAGAACCAGTTGGTGAAGCTACATTATGAACGCTGTGAAGCTACGAGTAATGGCGTCCCTGTGGGGGCGTGGCTAACATTCCTCGCTATGACAATACGTTTGCCCTTTTGATGGCTTTAATGAACTCGTATCAACATGAAAATTGGTACACAGGTCCAGGGTCACGACCTCAACGTCTCCATATGCTCGTAGGCGATCTCACTCATGTTGCCCCCTAGTGGAAACAGGAAGTGGCATATTTTACATCAACATTGTCCGATTTCCACGAAACTTCACATGTGTGATGAGGGACTGACCCTGAACACACCTGCACGCATCCCATTACTGCCCCTAGTGGACGAACCATTAACTGCTCATAACTCCCTCATGCTTTGTCCGATTCACTCCAAACTTCACATGAGTGATGAGGGGCCGCCCCTGAACGCACCACACCACATGCGGTGACTGCCCCCTGGTGGATGAACCATTAACTGCTCATAACTCCTTCATGCTTTGTCCGATTCACTCCAAACTTCACATGAGTGATGAGGGGCCGCCCCTGAACGCACCCACCCACAACTGCTTAGCGCCACCTGGTGGATGAACGAAACATTGCAGCCCAGGCATGCCTCAGGCCCCGCGGTCGCATGGGTGAGCGAGGGCCCGTCATCGCCGCTTGCGGCTTTAATTATTAGGGCCCGAGCCTGTGTCAACGACCCAGGGAGGTCCCTATTGTTATTCGACATGCACATTAGTCGACGTGCCAGCCGACGAGTAACAACAAGTAAGCAAGCAAGTACTCAAGTACTGCATAGACCTGGCAGCAAAAACCCCAGATATTGTAATGTTTATTCTTATTATTATTATTATTATTATTATTATTATTATTATTCCCCGAGTTCGAACGCGATTTCGACCCCTTTCCCAAGCCGAGAAACGGATGAAATTTTACACGCAGGGGGGGAAGCCAAAAAATTGCGATTCTGTGGTGGTCTCACATGTGGGCGTGGCCAAATGGCACCACAGCGCCCCCTAGACCGCGCATAGGAAATGGCAGTCTGCGACACCGATTTGTCCGAAACTTGGTAAACATATTCATCAACCCAAGATCTTCAAAAAATCTCATTACGGACATACCCGACAACCAACAGGAAGTCGGCCATTTTGCTTCAAAGTTGGTTTACGCAAAACGAACTCCTCCGAGGGGTTACGCCCGATCGGCTCCAAATTGGGTCCAGAACATCGCCAGACCTAGCTGAGCTTATCTTGTGCTCCGCAGGTCTGTAGCTCAAAGCGCTTGGCCTCTGGCGTGCCCCGAAGTTTGGCGACTGTTTCGGTGCTCGCCATGTAAATACGAACGGCTCTCATGCCCTCATACTTGATCGTAGACGCTTCAAACTTGGTGCAAAAATCTATGGAGAGACCCTGAACGATCCGACATATTATTTGCGTACGTCGCTCATAGCGCCCCCCGGTGGTAACAGGAAACGTACAAAAATTCGTTAAAAATACGTAGTTGACCAAATCGACTTCGTTACACTTCTAGTACATGCAGACCCGGATGGTGAAGCTACATCATGAACGCTTTGACCCTACGAGCAACGGCGTCCGTGTGCCGCCGCGGCGAAAGTGTATCATCCCAATTTAAATTTTGTTTGCCTTTCACGCGCACATACTTCGTCGTAGCCACTTGAAATTCAAAGGACATGACGTTGGCTCCTCCCTGAACGTTTTGATGTATCGACTTCCTGCCTGGCTCATAGCGCCCCCCGGTGGTAACAGGAAGTACGCAAAAATTCATTAAAAATCCATACTTCACCCGATCAACTTCATTCCACTTCTAATACATGCAGAACCAGTTGCTGAAGCTACATTATGAACGCTGTGAAGATACGACGAACGGCGTCCGTGTGCCGCCGCGGCGACTGACGATTTTTTATCGTACAATTACGTTTGCCTTTTTCGTGGCTTTAACGAAGTCGTGTCCTCACGAAATTTCATCCACGGGTCAAGAATGGCGAGCTCTTTCAGCGGATAGAGTCGTTTCCCATGGGCGTGGCTAAATGCCTCAATAGCGCCCCCTAGAAGTTTTTCCGAAATTCTCCATAGACAAATTTCGCTTACTTTGTCGTACACATACGAAACTCGACACACACCTGTATCATACCCAAACATACCAAAAATTGAATTGGAGCCACGCCCTAAACCCAACAGGAAGTCGGCCATTTTGGTTAGCATTTCTTTGACGCAAAACGAACTCCTCCGAGGGAGTTCGCCCGATTGACTTCAAATTGGGCACGGAACATCTCCAGACTGAGCTGATTACGGCTTGTGCTCCGCAGGTGTGTAGGTCAAAGGGCGTGGCTGCTAGCGCACGGCCAAGTTCCCGAATTCAGCTAAAAAGGTTTAAATGCTATCACGCCCACAGATTTGATCGCTGCGGCTTCAAACTTGGTTCACATGATGAGGGCGTGACCCTGAACGATCCGACATATTACTTTCATACGTCACTCATAGCGCCCCCCGGTGGTAACAGGAAGTGCGCTAAAATTCATTAAAAATACATCGTTGACCCCATCAACTTCATTCCACTTCTAAAACATGCCGAACAAGTTGGTGAAGGTATTTCGTGAACGCTATGACGCTACGGCTAATGGCCCCCTTGTGGCGGCGACAGGAATAGCGCTCCATCGTGAACTGCCACCTCCCACGGATTTTGCCCGATTGACTTCATATTCGCTACAGATCATCAGGAGACCGAGCTGGTCAAACACTATTAAAAGCTTTTCTGTACGTCAAACGGCGTGGCTGCTAGGGGGCGACAAAGTTGGTCAACTGCTCGTTTAGTCGCCATGCTATTACGTTTGCCTTCCACGCCCACATACTTGGTCGTAGTCACTTCAAAATTTCAGTACATGATCAGGGGCCCGCCCTCTACGCCTCCATTTGATCGTACGCTAGCTCGCTCAAGACGCCCCCTTGTGGACACAGGAAATGTCGCGTTTTGCATCGACATTGTCCGATCGGCTCGAAACTTCACATGTGTGATGAGGTCACGACCCCGAACGCAACGGCCCACATCCCGTTACCGCCCCCTGGTGGACGAACCGTAAACCTGCCGTAACTCCATCGTACGTTGTCCGTTTTGCTCGAAACGTCACGTGTTCGACGAGGGGACCGCCCTCGACGCGGCCGCCCACGTCCGGTTGCGCGCGGGGGTTTTCGAAGAGCGGCCCGGGGGTAGCGGGGACGCCGAGTGGCGTGGAGCGAGGGCCCGTCATAGCCGCTTGCGGCTTTAATTAGGGCCCGAGCCTGTGTCAACGACCCAGGGAGGTCCCTATTGTTATTCGACATGCACATTAGTCAACGTGCCAGCCGACGAGTAACAACAAGTAAGCAAGCTAGTACTCAAGTACTGCATAGACCTGGCAGCAAAAACCCCAGATATTGTAATTAGGCCCGAGCGGCGAGTAGCACTCGCCCGAGGGGCTATTGAAATCGCGCTGTTTATTATTATTATTATTATTCTTCTCCGCCTTCAAACCCCAATTTCGCCCCTTTCCCCAACTCGAAAATGCGTGAACTTTTTGCCGGACGTCCGGCTTCTTCCGAAATTCGATATTTTGTGCTGCTCGCGCATGTCCGACGCGAAATGGCGAAATAGCGCCCCCTACAAATTTTAAAAAGTCCCATAGACAATTTCGCTTACTTTGGCGTAGACCAACAAAATTCGGTACACATATGTACCATACCCAGATATACAAAAAAGCCTCTTAATGTCATGGTGAAATGTCAACAGGAAGTCGGCCATTTTGAATTGGTCGTTTTTGGCGCCAAATTAACTCGTCCGAAACGGTTCGCCCGACACGCTCCAAATTTGATAGACAACATCTTCAGACCTAGCTGAGTACAGCATGTGCTCCGTAGGTCAATACGTCAAAGGGCGTGGCTTCCAATGGGCGCCAAACATAGGCTCGATCGCCACCAACATTCGGTTGGCTGTCACGCCCACATGCTTTATCCTATCAACTTCAAACTTGAAGGAAATTATGGGGTGAGTCACTGATTCGCCCGATATATCAATATCTCACTTTACTCAAAGCGCCCCCCGGTGGTAACAGGAAGTGACCATTTTTTACATTAAAATCTTTAACTCCTCCCACTAATTTCGCCCGATCTACTTCAAATTGCCTACAGGTTATCGAGATGCCATGCTGATCCAACCTTGTGCTCCATAGGTCTCTACGTCAAAGGGCGTGGCTTCTGCGGCCTTGCCAATTTTTGGCGACTTCATGTTTCCTCGCCAATTCACCTTCTAACAGCTCTAACGCCCACATACTTCATCCTATCAGCTTCAAACTTGCTGAAGATGATGATGGCTCCACCCTGAACGTTCCACTGAATGGCACGCCCACTTTACTCAATGCGCCCCCCGGTGGTAACAGGAAGTGACCTGGTTTACACTTAACTTGTCCGATCGACTTCAAATTTTTCATATTTGATGAGCCACTGCCCCTAAACACACCTACCCACATCTGGGTTCATACAAATGCGCCCCCTGGTGGTAACAGGAAGTGACCTGTTTTACATTTACATTGTCCGATTCACATCAAACGTCAGGGGCTTGGTCCCGGTCAGCTCCTGAACGCCGCTACCCGCTTCTGGCTTCGTAGCGCCATCTAGTGGACGAACCGCACGTTGCGTTTTTCCGCTCCCGCAGCGCTTTTTCGCCATTCTCGTTTCGCGCCACGGCCCCCGCACGCCTCAGGCCCCCGCGGTCGCATGGGTCGAGCGAGGGCCGATCATCGCCGCTTGCGGCTTTAATGTTTATTATTATTATTATTAGGGCCCGAGCCTGTGTCAACGACCCAGGGAGGTCCCTATTGTTATTCGACATGCACATTAGTCGACGTGCCAGCCGACGAGTAACAACAAGTAAGCAAGCTAGTACTCAAGTACTGCATAGACCTGGCAGCAAAAACCCCAGATATTGTAATGTTTATTATTATTATTATTATTATTCCGCGACTTTAAACCCCGATTTGACCCCTTTGCCACGCTCGAAAACTCACGAAATTTGGGACACACGTCGGGTCTTGCGAAAATTGACGTCTGATGCTATCGCCGTTTGTGGGCGGGGCAAATTGGCACAACAGCGCCCCCTTGAACTTTTGACCCCCGGCCATAGGGACCAAAATTTTTTTTCCCGCAGGCTGCCCAAACTTGGTAGACATATGTATCATACCCAGACATGAAAAAAATTTGTTTCGTGCGAAGCCCAAAAACCAACAGGAAGTCGACCATTTTGGTTAGCATTTATTTTACGCAAAACGAACTCCTCCGAGGGATTACGCCCGATCGGCTCCAAATTGGGTCACAGAACATCGTCAGACCTAGCTGAGCTTATCTTGTGCTCCGCAGGTCTGTAGCTCAAAGGGGTTGGCCTCTGGCGTGCCCCGAAGTTTGGCGACTGTTTCGGTGCTCGCCATGTAAATACGAATGGCTCTCACGCCCACATACTTGATCGTAGACGCTTCAAACTTGGTGCAAAAATCTATGGCGAGACCCTGAACGATCCGACATATTATTTGCCGACGTCGCTCATAGCGCCCCCCGGTGGTCACAGGAAACGTACAAAAATTCGTTAAAAATACGTAGTTGACCAAATCGACTTTGTTACACTTCTAGTACATGCAGACCCGGATGGTGAAGCTACATCATGAACGCTTTGACCCTACGAGCAACGGCGTCCGTGTGCCGCCGCGGCGAATGTGTATCATCCCAATTTAAATTACGTTTGCCTTTCACGCGCACATACTTCGTCGTAGCCACTTGAAATTCAAAGGACATGACGATGGCTCCTCCCTGAACGTTTTGATGTATCGACTTCCTGCCTGGCTCATAGCGCCCCCCGGTGGTAACAGGAAGTACGCAAAAATTCATTAAAAATCCATACTTCACCCGATCAACTTCATTCCACTTCTAATACATGCAGAACCAGTTGCTGAAGCTACATTATGAACGCTGTGAAGATACGACGAACGGCGTCCGTGTGCCGCCGCGGCGACTGACGATTTTTTATCGTACAATTACGTTTGCCTTTTTCGTGGCTTTAACGAAGTCGTGTCCTCACGAAATTTCATCCACAGGTCAAGAATGGCGAGCTCTTTCAGCGGATAGAGTCGTTTCCCATGGGCGTGGCTAAATGCCTCAATAGCGCCCCCTTGAAGTTTTTCCGAAATTCTCCATAGACAAATTTCGCTTACTTTGTCGTACACATACGAAACTCGACACACACGTGTATCATACCCAAACATACCAAAAATTGAATTGGAGCCACGCCCTAAACCCAACAGGAAGTCGGCCATTTTGGTTAGCATTTCTTTGACGCAAAACGAACTCCTCCGAGGGAGTTCGCCCGATTGACTTCAAATTGGGCACGGAACATCTCCAGACTGAGCTGATTACGGCTTGTGCTCCGCAGGTGTGTAGGTCAAAGGGCGTGGCTACTAGGGCACGGCCAAGTTCCCGAATTCAGCTAAAAAGGTTTAAATGCTATCGCGCCCACAGATTTGATCGCAGCAGCTTCAAACTTGGTGCACATGATGATGGCGTGACCCTGAACGATCCGACATATTATTTTCCTACGTCACTCATAGCGCCCCCCGGTGGTAACAGGAAGTGCGCTAAAATTCATTAAAAATACATCGTTGACCCCATCAACTTCATTCCACTTCTAAAACATGCCGAACAAGTTGGTGAAGGTATTTCGTGAACGCTATGACGCTACGGCTAATGGCCCCCTTGTGGCGGCGACAGGAATAGCGCTCCATCGTGAACTGCCACCTCCCACGGATTTTGCCCGATTGACTTCATATTCGCTACAGATCATCAGGAGACCGAGCTGGTCAAACACTATTAAAAGCTTTTCTCTACGTGAAACGGCGTGGCCGCTAGGGGGCGACAAAGTTGGCCAACTGCTCGTTTAGTCGCCATGCTATTACGTTTGCCTTCCACGCCCACATACTTGGTCGTAGTCACTTCAAAATTTCAGTACATGATCAGGGGCCCGCCCTCTACGCCTCCATTTGATCGTACGCTAGCTCGCTCAATACGCCCCCTTGTGGACACAGGAAATGTCGCGTTTTGCATCGACATTGTCCGATCGGCTCGAAACTTCACATGTGTGATGAGGTCACGACCCCGTACGCAACGGCCCACATCCCGTTACCGCCCCCTGGTGGACGAACCGTAAACCTGCCGTAACTCCATCGTACGTTGTCCGTTTTGCTCGAAACTTCGCGTGTTCGACGAGGGGACCGCCCTCGACGCAGCCGCCCACGTCCGGTTGCGCGCGGGGGTTTTCGAAGAGCGGCCCGGGGGTAGCGGGGACGCCGAGTGGCGTGGAGCGAGGGCCCGTCATAGCCGCTTGCGGCTTTAATTATTATTATTATTATTATTCCGCGACTTTAAACCCCGATTTGACCCCTTTGCCACGCTCGAAAACTCACGAAATTTGGGACACACGTCGGGTCTTGCGAAAATTGACGTCTGATGCTATCGCCGTTTGTGGGCGGGGCAAATTGGCACAACAGCGCCCCCTTGAACTTTTGACCCCCGGCCATAGGGACCAAAATTTTTTTTCCCGCAGGCTGCCCAAACTTGGTACACATATGTATCATACCCAGACATGAAAAAAATTTGTTTCGTGCGAAGCCCAAAAACCAACAGGAAGTCGGCCATTTTGGTTAGCATTTATTTTACGCAAAACGAACTCCTCCGAGGGATTACGCCCGATCGGCTCCAAATTGGGTTCAGAACATCGTCAGACCTAGCTGAGCTTATCTTGTGCTCCGCAGGTCTGTAGCTCAAAGGGGTTGGCCTCTGGCGTGCCCCGAAGTTTGGCGACTGCTTCGGTGCTCGCCATGTAAATACGAACGGCTCTCATGCCCACATACTTGATCGTAGACGCTTCAAACTTGGTGCAAAAATCTATGGCGAGACCCTGAACGATCCGACATATTATTTGCCGACGTCGCTCATAGCGCCCCCCGGTGGTCACAGGAAACGTACAAAAATTCGTTAAAAATACGTAGTTGACCAAATCGACTTCGTTACACTTCTAGTACATGCAGACCCGGATGGTGAAGCTACATCATGAACGCTTTGACCCTACGAGCAACGGCGTCCGTGTGCCGCCGCGGCGACTGCCGATTTTTTGTCGTAAAATTACGTTTCCCAATTACGCGCACATACTTCGTCGTAGCCACTTGAAATTCAAAGGACATGACGTTGGCTCCGCCCTGAACGTTTTGATGTATCGACTTCCTGCCTGGCTCATAGCGCCCCCCGGTGGTAACAGGAAGTACGCAAAAATTTGTTAAAAATCCATACTTCACCCGATCAACTTCATTCCACTTCTAATACATGCAGAACCAGTTGCTGAAGCTACATTATGAACGCTGTGAAGCTACGACGAACGGCGTCCGTGTGCCGCCGCGGCGACTGACGATTTTTTATCGTACAATTACGTTTGCCTTTTTCGTGGCTTTAACGAAGTCGTGTCCTCACGAAATTTCATACACAGGTCAAGAATGGCGAGCTCTTTCAGCGGATAGAGTCGTTTCCCATGGGCGTGGCTAAATGCCTCAATAGCGCCCCCTTGAAGTTTTTCCGAAATTCTCCATAGACAAATTTCGCTTACTTTGTCGTACACATACGAAACTCGACACACACGTGTATCATACCCAAACATACCAAAAATTGAATTGGAGCCACGCCCTAAACCCAACAGGAAGTCGGCCATTTTGGTTAGCATTTCTTTGATTCAAAACGAACTCCTCCGAGGGAGTTCGCCCGATTGACTTCAAATTGGGCACGGAACATCTCCAGACTGAGCTGATTACGGCTTGTGCTCCGCAGGTGTGTAGGTCAAAGGGCGTGGCTACTAGGGCACGGCCAAGTTCCCGAATTCAGCTAAAAAGGTTTAAATGCTATCGCGCCCACAGATTTGATCGCAGCAGCTTCAAACTTGGTGCACATGATGATGGCGTGACCCTGAACGATCCGACATATTATTTTCCTACGTCACTCATAGCGCCCCCCGGTGGTAACAGGAAGTGCGCTAAAATTCATTAAAAATACATAGTTGCCCCCATCAACTTCATTCCACTTCTAAAACATGCCGAACAAGTTGGTGAAGGTATTTCGTGAACGCTATGACGCTACGGCTAATGGCCCCCTTGTGGCGGCGACAGGAATAGCGCTCCACCGTGAACTGCCACCTCCCACGGATTTTGCCCGATTGACTTCATATTCGCTACAGATCATCAGGAGACTGAGCTGGTCAAACACTATTAAAAGCTTTTCTCTACGTGAAACGGCGTGGCTGCTAGGGGGCGACAAAGTTGGTCAACTGCTCGTTTAGTCGCCATGCTATTACGTTTGCCTTCCACGCCCACATACTTGGTCGTAGTCACTTCAAAATTTCAGTACATGATCAGGGGCCCGCCCTCTACGCCTCCATTTGATCGTACGCTAGCTCGCTCAATACGCCCCCTTGTGGACACAGGAAATGTCGCGTTTTGCATCGACATTGTCCGATCGGCTCGAAACTTCACATGTGTGATGAGGTCACGACCCCGTACGCAACGGCCCACATCCCGTTACCGCCCCCTGGTGGACGAACCGTAAACCTGCCGTAACTCCATCGTACGTTGTCCGTTTTGCTCGAAACGTCACGTGTTCGACGAGGGGACCGCCCTCGACGCAGCCGCCCACGTCCGGTTGCGCGCGGGGGTTTTCGAAGAGCGGCCCGGGGGTAGCGGGGACGCCGAGTGGCGTGGAGCGAGGGCCCGTCATAGCCGCTTGCGGCTTTAATTATTATTATTATGCTTCTCCGCGTTTGAACGCGATTTCGACCCCTTTGCCATGCTCGAAAAGTCACCAAATTTTAGTCGCAGGGGGGGAAGCCCGAAAATTTCGATTCTGTGGTGGTCTCGCATGTGGGCGTGGCCAAATGGCACCACAGCGCCCCCTAGACCGCGCATAGGGAATGAGGGTCTGCGACACCGATTTGTCCGAAACTTGGTAAACATATTCATCAACCCGAGATCTTCAAAAAATTTCATAAAATGACATACTCTAAAACCAACAGGAAGTCCGCCATTTTGCTTCAAAGTTTGTAAACGCAAAACGAACTCCTCCGAGGGATTACGCCCGATCGGCTCCAAATTGGGTTCAGAACATCGTCAGACCTAGCTGAGCTTATCTTGTGCTCCGCAGGTCTGTAGCTCAAAGGGGTTGGCCTCTGGCGTGCCCCGAAGTTTGGCGACTGTTTCGGTGCTCGCCATGTAAATACGAATGGCTCTCATGCCCACATACTTGATCGTAGACGCTTCAAACTTGGTGCAAAAATCTATGGCGAGACCCTGAACGATCCGACATATTATTTGCCGACGTCGCTCATAGCGCCCCCCGGTGGTAACACGAAACGTACAAAAATTCGTTAAAAATACGTAGTTGACCAAATCGACTTCGTTACACTTCTAGTACATGCAGACCCGGATGGTGAAGCTACATCATGAACGCTTTGACCCTACGAGCAATGGCGTCCGTGTGCCGCCGCGGCGACTGCCGATTTTTTGTCGTAAAATTACGTTTCCCGATTACGCGCACATACTTTGTCGTAGCCACTTGAAATTCAAAGGACATGACGTTGGCTCCGCCCTGAACGTTTTGATATATCGACTTCCTGCCTGGCTCATAGCGCCCCCCGGTGGTAACAGGAAGTACGCAAAAATTCGTTAAAAATCCATACTTCACCCGATCAACTTCATTCCACTTCTAATACATGCAGAACCAGTTGCTGAAGCTACATTATGAACGCTGTGAAGCTACGACGAACGTCGTCCGTGTGCCGCCGCGGCGACTGACGATTTTTTATCGTACAATTACGTTTGCCTTTTTCGTGGCTTTAACGAAGTCGTGTCCTCACGAAATTTCATACACAGGTCAAGAATGGCGAGCTCTTTCAGCGGTTAGAGTCGTTTCCCATGGGCGTGGCTAAATGCCTCAATAGCGCCCCCTTGAAGTTTTTCCGAAATTCTCCATAGACAAATTTCGCTTACTTTGTCGTACACATACGAAACTCAACACACACGTGTATCATACCCAAACATACAAAAAATTGAATTGGAGCCACGCCCTAAACCCAACAGGAAGTCGGCCATTTTGGTTAGCATTTCTTTGACGCAAAACGAACTCCTCCGAGGGAGTTCGCCCGATTTACTTCAAATTGGGCACGGAACATCTCCAGACTGAGCTGATTACGGCTTGTGCTCCGCAGGTGTGTAGGTCAAAGGGCGTGGCTACTAGGGCACGGCCAATTTCCCGAATTCAGCTAAAAAGGTTTAAATGCTATCACGCCCACAGATTTGATCGCAGCAGCTTCAAACTTGGTGCACATGATGATGGCGTGACCCTGAACGATCCGACATATTATTTTCCTACGTCACTCATAGCGCCCCCCGGTGGTAACAGGAAGTGCGCTAAAATTCATTAAAAATACATAGTTGCCCCCATCAACTTCATTCCACTTCTAAAACATGCCGAACAAGTTGGTGAAGGTATTTCGTGAACGCTATGACGCTACGGCTAATGGCCCCCTTGTGGCGGCGACAGTAATAGCGCTCCATCGTGAACTGCCACCTCCCACGGATTTTGCCCGATTGACTTCATATTCGCTACAGATCATCAGGAGACCGAGCTGGTCAAACACTATTAAAAGCTTTTCTCTACGTGAAACGGCGTGGCTGCTAGGGGGCGACAAAGTTGGTCAACTGCTCGTTTAGTCGCCATGCTATTACGTTTGCCTTCCACGCCCACATACTTGGTCGTAGTCACTTCAAAATTTCAGTACATGATCAGGGGACCGCCCTCTACGCCTCCGTTTGATCGTACGCTAGCTCGCTCAATACGCCCCCTTGTGGACACAGGAAATGTCGCGTTTTGCATCGACATTGTCCGATCGGCTCGAAACTTCACATGTGTGATGAGGTCACGACCCCGAACGCAACGGCCCACATCCCGTTACCGCCCCCTGGTGGACGAACCGTAAACCTGCCGTAACTCCATCGTACGTTGTCCGATTTGCTCGAAACTTCACGTGTTCGACGAGGGGACCGCCCTCGACGCGGCCGCCCGCGTCCGGTTGCGCGCGGGGGTTTTCGAAGAGCGGCCCGGGGGTAGCGGGGACGCCGAGTGGCGTGGAGCGAGGGCCCGTCATAGCCGCTTGCGGCTTTAATTATTATTATTATTATTATTATTATTCTTCTCCGACTTCATGCCCCAATTTCGCCCCTTTCCCCAACGCGAAAATGCTTCTACTTTTGCACGGACGTCCGGCCGGATCCGAAATTCGATATTTTTGGGTGGTCGCACATGGTCGACGCGAAATGCCGAAATAGCGCCCCCTACAAACTTTCAAAATCCCCATAGGGAAGTCGGGTCACTTTGTCCGATGTCAATAAAATTTGGTACACCTATGTATTATACCCAGATATGCAAAAAAGCCTCTTGACCTCATGACCTCAACCCAACAGGAAGTCGGCCATTTTGGTTTTGATTTTTCCCGCCTAAAACGAACTCCTCCCACAGCGTTCGCCCGATCAAGTTGAAATTAGGTATACGACATCTCCAGACCTAGCTGAGCTTATCTTGTGCGCCGTGAGTCCGTAGGTCAAAGGGCGTGGCTGCCAGCGCTCAATTAACTTCGGCGTGCTCGCCATGTAATACGATTGGCTCTCACGCCCACATACTTCATCCAATCAACTTCAAACTTGCTGGACATGACGATGGCTCCGCCCTGAACGTCCCAATATATTAATATCCCACGTAACTCATAGCGCCCCCCGGTGGTAACAGGAAGTGAACTAAAATTCATTAAAAATACATAGTTCACCCCATCAACTTCATTCCACTTCTAAAACATGCAGAACCAGTTGGTGAAGCTACATTATGAAGACTGTGAAGCTACGAGTAATGGCGTCCCTGTGGGGGCGTGGCTACCATCAATTCCTCGCCATGAAAATACGTTTGGCTTTTTGATGGCTTTAATGAACTCGTATCATCATGAAAATTGATAGACAGGTCCAGGGTGGAGACCTCTTCCATCTGATAGGAGTGTCGCTCATGTGGCCCCCTAGTGGAAACAGGAAGTGCCATTTTTTGCATCAACATTGTCCGATTTCCACGAAACTTCACATACGTGATGAGGGACTGACCCTGAACGCACCTGCATGCATACCATTACTGCCCCCTAGTGGACAAACTTTTAACTGCTCATAACTCCCTCATGCTTTGTCCGATTTCCACGAAACTTCACATGTGTGATGAGGGACTGACCCTGAACGCACCTGCACGCATACCATTACTGCCCCCTAGTGGACAAACTTTTAACTGCTCATAACTCCCTCATGCTTTGTCCGATTCACTCCAAACTTCACATGTGTGATGAGGGACTGACCCTGAACACACCTGCACGCATACCATTACTGCCCCCTAGTGGACAAACTTTTAACTGCTCATAACTCCCTCATGCTTTGTCCGATTTCCACGAAACTTCACATGTGTGATGAGGGACTGACCCTGAACACACCTGCACGCATACCATTACTGCCCCCTAGTGGACAAACTTTTAACTGCTCATAACTCCCTCATGATTTGTCCGATTTCCACGAAACTTCACATGTGTGATGAGGGACTGACCCTGAACACACCTGCATGCATCCCATTACTGCCCCCTAGTGGACGAACCTTTAACTGCTCATAACTCCCTCATGCTTTGTCCGATTTCCAAGAAACTTCACATGTGTGATGAGGGACTCACCCTGAACACACCTGCACGCATCCCATTACTGCCCCCTAGTGGACGAACCTTTAACTGCTCATAACTCCCTCATGCTTTGTCCGATTCACTCCAAACTTCACATGAGTGATGAGGGGCGGCCCCTGAACGCACCAGACCACATGCGGTGACTGCCCCCTGGTGGATGAACGAAACATTGCATTTTTGGCCTCCTTCCTGGTTATTTCTCCCTTTCTGCTCCGCGCCACGGCCCCGGCGTGCCTCAGGCCCCGCGGTGGCATGGGCGAGCGAGGGCCCGCCATCGCCGCTTGCGGCTTTAATTAGGGCCCGAGCCTGTGTCAACGACCCAGGGAGGTCCCTATTGTTATTCGACATGCACATTAGTCAACGTGCCAGCCGACGAGTAACAACAAGTAACCAAGCAAGTAATCAAGTACTCAAGTGACCTGGCAGCAAAATTCCCCGAAATGCAAATGTTTATTATTATTATTATTATTTTTATGGTTCTCCGCGTTTGAACACGATTTCGACCCCTTTCCCAAGCCGAGAAACGGATGAAACTTTCGACGCAGGGGGGGAAGCCCGAAAATTGCGATTCAGTGGTGGTCTCGCATGTGGGCGTGGCCAAATGGCACCACAGCGCCCCCTAGACCGCGCATTGGAAATGAGGGTCTGCGACACCGATTTGTCCGAAACTTTGTAAAGATATTCATCAACCCCAGAGCTTCAAAAAATCGCATTACCGACATACCCGAAAACCAACAGGAAGTCGGCCATTTTGCTTCAAAGTTGGTTTACGCAAAACGAACTCCTCCGAGGGGTTATGCCCGATCGGCTCCAAATTGGGTCCAGAACATCGCCAGACCTAGCTGAGCTTATCTTGTGCTCCGCAGGTCTGTAGCTCAAAGCGCTTGGCCTCTGGCGTGCCCCGAAGTTTGGCGACTGTTTCGGTGCTCGCCATGTAAATACGAACGGCTCTCATGCCCTCATACTTGATCGTAGACGCTTCAAACTTGGTGCAAAAATCTATGGAGAGACCCTGAACGATCCGACATATTATTTGCGTACGTCGCTCATAGCGCCCCCCGGTGGTAACAGGAAACGTACAAAAATTCGTTAAAAATACGTAGTTGACCAAATCGACTTCGTTACACTTCTAGTACATGCAGACCCGGATGGTGAAGCTACATCATGAACGCTTTGACCCTACGAGCAACGGCGTCCGTGTGCCGCCGCGGCGAAAGTGTATCATCCCAATTTAAATTTCGTTTGCCTTTCACACGCACATACTTCGTCGTAGCCACTTGAAATTCAAAGGACATGACGTTGGCTCCTCCCTGAACGTTTTGATGTATCGACTTCCTGCCTGGCTCATAGCGCCCCCCGGTGGTAACAGGAAGTACGCAAAAATTCATTAAAAATCCATACTTCACCCGATCAACTTCATTCCACTTCTAATACATGCAGAACCAGTTGCTGAAGCTACATTATGAACGCTGTGAAGATACGACGAACGGCGTCCGTGTGCCGCCGCGGCGACTGACGATTTTTTATCGTACAATTACGTTTGCCTTTTTCGTGGCTTTAACGAAGTCGTGTCCTCACGAAATTTCATCCACAGGTCAAGAATGGCGAGCTCTTTCAGCGGATAGAGTCGTTTCCCATGGGCGTGGCTAAATGCCTCAATAGCGCCCCCTAGAAGTTTTTCCGAATTTCTTCATAGACAAATTTCGCTTACTTTGTCGTACACATAGGAAACTAGACACACACGTGTATCATACCCAAACATACAAAAAATTGAATTGGAGCCACACCCTAAACCCAACAGGAAGTCGGCCATTTTGGTTAGCATTTCTTTGACGCAAAACGAACTCCTCCGAGGGAGTTCGCCCGATTGACTTCAAATTGGGTACAGAACATCTCCAGACTGAGCTGATTACGGCTTGTGCTCCGCAGGTGTGTAGGTCAAAAGGGCGTGGCTGCTAGGGCACGGCCAAGTTGCCGAATTCAGCTAAGAAGTTTGCAATGCTAGCACGCCCACAGATTTGATCGCAGCAGCTTCAAACTTGGTGCACATGATGATGGCATGACCCTGAACGATCCGACATATTACTTTCCTACGTCACTCATAGCGCCCCCCGGTGGTAACAGGAAGTGCGCTAAAATTCATTAAAAATACATAGTTGCCCCCATCAACTTCATTCCACTTCTAAAACATGCCGAACAAGTTGGTGAAGGTATTTCGTGAACGCTATGACGCTACGGCTAATGGCCCCCTTGTGGCGGCGACAGGAATAGCGCTCCATCGTGAACTGCCACCTCCCACGGATTTTGCCCGATTGACTTCATATTCGCTACAGATCATCGGGAGACCGAGCTGGTCAAACACTATTAAAAGCTTTTCTCTACGTGAAACGGCGTGGCTGCTAGGGGGCGACAAATTTGGTCAACTGCTCGTTTAGTCGCCATGCTATTACGTTTGCCTTCCACGCCCACATACTTGGTCGTAGTCACTTCAAAATTTCAGTACATGATCAGGGGCCCGCCCTCTACGCCTCCATTTGATCGTACGCTAGCTCGCTCAATACGCCCCCTTGTGGACACAGGAAATGTCGCGTTTTGCATCGACATTGTCCGATCGGCTCGAAACTTCACATGTGTGATGAGGTCACGACCCCGCACGCAACGGCCCACATCCCGTTACCGCCCCCTGGTGGACAAACCGTAAACCTGCCGTAACTCCATCGTACGTTGTCCTTTTTGCTCGAAACGTCACGTGTTCGACGAGGGGACCGCCCTCGACGCAGCCGCCCACGTCCGGTTGCGCGCGGGGGTTTTCAAAGAGCGGCCCGGGGGTAGCGGGGACGCCGAGTGGCGTGGAGCGAGGGCCCGTCATAGCCGCTTGCGGCTTTAATTATTATTATTATTATTTTTCCGCGACTTTGAACCTCGATTTGACCCCTTTGCCAAGCCGAGAAACGGACGAAATTTGGGACACACGTCGGGACCTGAAAAAATTTCGATCTGATACTATCGACGTTTGTGGGCGGGGCAAATTGGCACAACAGCGCCCCCTTGAACTTTTGACCCCCGGCCATAGGGACCAAAATTTTTTTTCTCGCAGGCTGCCCAAACTTGGTACACATATGTATCATACCCAGACATGAAAAAAATTTGTTTCGTGCGAAGCCCAAAAACCAACAGGAAGTCGGCCATTTTGGTTAGCATTTATTTTACGCAAAACGAACTCCTCCAAGGGGTTACGCCCGATCGGCTCCAAATTGGGTTCAGAACATCGTCAGACCTAGCTGAGCTTATCTTGTGCTCCGCAGGTCTGTAGCTCAAAGCGCTTGGCCTCTGGCGTGCCCCGAAGTTTGGCGACTGTTTCGGTGCTCGCCATGTAAATACGAACGGCTCTCATGCCCACATACTTGATCGTAGACGCTTCAAACTTGGTGCAAAAATCTATGGCGAGACCCTGAACGATCCGACATATTATTTGCCGACGTCGCTCATAGCGCCCCCCGGTGGTAACAGGAAACGTACAAAAATTCGTTAAAAATACGTAGTTGACCAAATCGACTTCGTTACACTTCTAGTACATGCAGACCCGGATGGTGAAGCTACATCATGAACGCTTTGACCCTACGAGCAACGGCGTCCGTGTGCCGCCGCGGCGAATGTGTATCATCCCAATTTAAATTTCGTTTGCCTTTCACGCGCACATACTTCGTCGTAGCCACTTGAAATTCAAAGGACATGACGATGGCTCCTCCCTGAACGTTTTGATGTATCGACTTCCTGCCTGGCTCATAGCGCCCCCCGGTGGTAACAGGAAGTACGCAAAAATTCATTAAAAATCCATACTTCACCCGATCAACTTCATTCCACTTCTAATACATGCAGAACCAGTTGCTGAAGCTACATTATGAACGCTGTGAAGATACGACGAACGGCGTCCGTGTGCCGCCGCGGCGACTGACGATTTTTTATCGTACAATTACGTTTGCCTTTTTCGTGGCTTTAACGAAGTCGTGTCCTCACGAAATTTCATCCACGGGTCAAGAATGGCGAGCTCTTTCAGCGGATAGAGTCGTTTCCCATGGGCGTGGCTAAATGCCTCAATAGCGCCCCCTAGAAGTTTTTCCGAAATTCTCCATAGACAAATTTCGCTTACTTTGTCGTACACATACGAAACTCGACACACACGTGTATCATACCCAAACATACCAAAAATTGAATTGGAGCCACGCCCTAAACCCAACAGGAAGTCGGCCATTTTGGTTAGCATTTCTTTGACGCAAAACGAACTCCTCCGAGGGAGTTCGCCCGATTGACTTCAAATTGGGCACGGAACATCTCCAGACTGAGCTGATTACGGCTTGTGCTCCGCAGGTGTGTAGGTCAAAGGGCGTGGCTACTAGCGCACGGCCAAGTTCCCGAATTCAGCTAAAAAGGTTTAAATGCTATCACGCCCACAGATTTGATCGCAGCGGCTTCAAACTTGTTGCACATGATGATGGCGTGACCCTGAACGATCCGACATATTATTTTCCTACGTCACTCATAGCGCCCCCCGGTGGTAACAGGAAGTGCGCTAAAATTCATTAAAAATACATAGTTGCCCCCATCAACTTCATTCCACTTCTAAAACATGCCGAACAAGTTGGTGAAGGTATTTCGTGAACGCTATGACGCTACGGCTAATGGCCCCCTTGTGGCGGCGACAGGAATAGCGCTCCATCGTGAACTGCCACCTCCCACGGATTTTGCCCGATTGACTTCATATTCGCTACAGATCATCAGAAGACCGAGCTGGTCAAACACTATTAAAAGCTTTTCTCTACGTCAAACGGCGTGGCTGCTAGGGGGCGACAAAGTTGGTCAACTGCTCGTTTAGTCGCCATGCTATTACGTTTGCCTTCCACGCCCACATACTTGGTCGTAGTCACTTCAAAATTTCAGTACATGATCAGGGGCCCGCCCTCTACGCCTCCGTTTGATCGTACGCTAGCTCGCTCAAGACGCCCCCTTGTGGACACAGGAAATGTCGCGTTTTGCATCGACATCGTCCGATCGGCTCGAAACTTCACATGTGTGATGAGGTCACGACCCCGAACGCAACGGCCCACATCCCGTTACCGCCCCCTGGTGGACGAACCGTAAACCTGCCGTAACTCCATCGTACGTTGTCCGTTTTGCTCGAAACGTCACGTGTTCGACGAGGGGACCGCCCTCGACGCAGCCGCCCACGTCCGGTTGCGCGCGGGGGTTTTCGAAGAGCGGGTAGCGGGGACGCCGAGTGGCGTGGAGCGAGGGCCCGTCATAGCCGCTTGCGGCTTTAATTAAGGTTGTGTTGCCAGGCAACTGCCAACATCCAGACAAATTCATTGTGTGTTTCTGTAGAAAACAAAGACAGACAAGAGAATAAGGAGGAGGAGGAGGAGGAAGAGGAAGAACTGAAGCATCTGACCAACCAGAGACTGTGATGATGATGATGATGATGATGATGATGATGATGATGATGATGATGATGATGATGAAGCTGCTCTCTAGCGCCACCACGAGGCTTCACCATGACACCTTCTCCTGCTCTTCATCCAGAACCGTCATCATCATCATCAACTCAACTTTATTTAAAAGCACTTTAAGAACAACGACAGCTGGAACGACGAGCTGCTCATCACTGAGAACAGATGTAAAACATAGAAACAATAACAACCAGAGGCTAGACCTGCATCAGCGTGAATCAACTAAACGCTGTTTTTCTTCCAAGTTGCTCTCAGTCAGATTCATCTGGACACATTTCAACAATTGTAGTTTAGAAAGTAGATAAATAAATACAGGTAGTGTGCCGTGTCGTGCCGTGTCATGTTTTAAAATCCTTCCCGTTCCTTAGAGTTAACGGTGACTTGCAGCTTCACTATTTAAAGCAGAAGTAAGCGATCCGGTGGTTTTGGCTAATGCTGCGTTCCAGGCAGGCTTTTGAAACCGTAAATTACAGCTTCATGTCACAACTTACGACTTTGTAGCGTTCCAGGCAACCCACTCGTGTTTCTCCGACCTGTTTTACCTGTGAAAGTCACTATAACGGCCACTCGTAACTTCTGACCCGTGAACTCGTACCAGATCGAACTGGTACCACTTCACAGGTCGGAAAAATACGAGTTACCTTGAACGCACCATAACAGTCCTCGTCCCTACGTCACCACATTCAGGCGCATCCCTTGGCTGCACACACAGAGAGGACTGCCCCTTTATGCCGTTCTCTCTCCTCATTGGATAAAGGTTGTAGGATACAAGGAAAGTTTTCTCCTGGGCTCAGAGCAGAGCAGAGTGACTGACAGACCCGTGTTTCAGACCAAACACTCTATAGAAGTGATTGCTGTCGGAAGATACAACTATTTAAGACTTAGATTAACACAAACATTCACCTTACTTCTGCTTTAACGGTGTTTATATATTCAACTGAAACGTTGCATCTGTTGTTTCTCTGAATAATCACAGGAAACACCTGTGAACACAAAGGATTCTGGGAGGTGGAGTCCTTCATAACACTAACCAGCAGCAGCAGCAGCAGTAGCAGCAGCAGCAGTGAGGCAGTGTTGTCGTTGTTTCTTCATGAATCCAACTTCTCCTCTGGTTAAATAAGGAACCGGTTTATTTCTGTCTCTTTTCCTAAAACGCTCCGTTTGACTGTGAAGGAGTTCACCGTGTGATTTCTCTTCCTCAGGTTTGTGTAGATGTTTGTGTAGATGTTTGTGTAGATGTTTGTGTAGATGTTTGTGTAGATGTGAAACGAGGCGCCGACTGAAGAGGAGGATTCTTCATCTCTAAATAAAGTCTGTTAGATAATCTGGATAGACGGCTGCTGCTTTATTTAAAACCTGTGAGTTGCTCTTGTTTCTCTCCAAACAGGAACTCGTTGTCGTGGTGACGCTGTCTCAGATACCAGCTCTTATTCTGAAGGGACGACCGATCCCAGCTCTTATTCTGAAGGGACTGTCGCTACCCGATTTGCATCGCTGCCCGATGAGTGACAGCCACGTACGGCAACTCCACTTGGACAAACTTAGTTGAACTGACTTAAGATCACTGCCCTGTGTGCGTCGCCACAGACGCTTTAGCTTTTTATTTAAAAAATAATAATAAATCATTTTCACAGTACCGTACAGAACTTTAAGCAGACTTCCGCTTGTACGCAAATCGGGCAGCGCCCTAAAGGAGTTTGTCCAAGTGGAGTTGCCGTAGACAGCTGTCCAAGATGGCGGCCGGTCTGCGTGTCACAAATCGGGTGGTGACAGGGACAACGTCAACATAACTGAGAGTGAATGTGATTGGAAAAACGTTAATGGTGGGGAAAAAAGAAAAGAAAAGATCGGAGGAGGAGGGAGAG
Source organism: Trachurus japonicus (assembly GCF_045865225.1). NCBI lineage: Eukaryota > Metazoa > Chordata > Actinopteri > Carangiformes > Carangidae > Trachurus > Trachurus japonicus. The sequence continues at coordinate 35,659,446 of NC_140913.1, forward strand.
GAGAGGAGGAGGAGGAGGAAGAAGAGGCAGAATGAACTATGTGCAGCTTCTGTTCTGTCGTTTCTTCTCTGAGTAAATAAAGTTTCCTCTGCAGCGTCTGAGCTGAAATCTGAAATGTGGCCAGATCACAGATGGAGGTGAAAGACTGAGTCTGAGGGAGAAGGAGAGGAGGAGAGGAGAAGAGGAGAGGAGAGGAGGAGAGAGGAGAGGAGAGGAGAGGAGAGGAGAGGAGGAGAGGAGGAGAGGAGAGGAGAAGAGGAGGAGAGGAGGAGAAGCGGAGGAGGGAGAGAGGTTTTAATTTGAGAGGAAACAGGTGAAGAGAAATGAGATAGGAGAGAGACAGATGTGCAGGAATGTGAGGAAGTGAGAGAGATAATGAACCACATTCATCGAGGTGCTCTCTCTCTCTCTCTCTCTCTCTCTCTCTCTCTCTCTCTCTCACACACACACAGACACACACACACACACACAGACACACACACACACACACACACACAGACACACACACCTACACACACACACACACACACACACAGCTGAATAGAGTCGTTATCGCTGCAGCAGTTCATTCACGTCATTATGAAACTGTGAATGACGCTAATGAGGAACACGCACACACACACACACACACTCTGAATAGACCAGAGTGTGTGTGTGTGTGTGTGTGTGTGTGTGTGTGTGTGTGTGTGTGTGTGTGTGTGTGTGTGTGTGTGTGTGTGTGTGTGTGTGTGTGTGTGTGTAATCAGAGACTCATTGACCTGTGACATCACCGATGACATCACAGTCCACAGCTGTGAAGATGAAACCAGCAGGTCTGATTCCTGCGCCTCGTCACCTCGACTCGTTAACCAGATTCTTCCTCCTGCTGAGGAGCTCGTCTCCATGGCGATGGCATGTGAAACACCTTTAACAACAACGATGACAACAATGCTGTTGCCGTGACGATGCACCACCCACAGCGATCAACAGTGATGAGGTCAGAGGAGCTGTGACACTGGCTGTTTTCTAAACCGCATACTACCGTACTGCCTACTACATACTGCGTTATATGTACTGTATACTGCATACTGAATGTGAGATTCAGTATACTACTTCAGCAGACCGACGCCGTTATCATCGCAGTATGCAGTATACGAGTTTCCCAGAATGCATTTCGCTGCAACCGGTAGCAGTAGCTGTAAAACAGGCTAACAGCTGTTTTATTTCCCGCTCTAGCCTGTAATTATGTAACTTTATTAAGTTTTAATATGTTTTCATGCGAGAAAGTAACTGTTAAGACCCCAAATCTACGGCCAGTTGATCCAAACGACGGCTGTTTAGAAGTTTGCTCCGATGTTTTTCAGAGAAGTGAAGCTCTGCAGCGACCGGGACATCACAGAGACAGCAGCCGGTCTGCAGAGCTGCTCGGCCGGCCAACCTCCGTCCTCATCCCGGGGGAGAAAACCATCGCTAATTAACTTACCCGCAGGTTTTTAGAGGTTTACCACCGGCTGGTTAAAGTATTTCTAGGAGATAAATGTTGGTCTCAGTGATGAAATCTAACAGCTGTATCAGTAGCATTAGTTAGTCTGAATGTAAAGTGAAGCTTCCTGTGTGTATTGGACAGAAGAGCAGCGCTGCCTCGGGGCTCTGGAGCCTACGGACACAAACCACCACATTTACAAAAAATAAATAAATATTTTACAATGAACCGATCAGTCTGCATTAAGTTTTATTTTATTAAACTATAGTTACGGTACACGGCTACACTACCGTCTTTGGTTACGCTCTGGTTACGGTTAGACGTCAGGGGAGCATTGCATTGTGGGATACAGTACGCGATGTAGACTGGTCAGATGCTGGAGATATTTTCTGAATCAGTACGACATCCGGGAACTTTTCACATACTGCAGATTTAGCTTTTGATCGCATACTGCATACTGCATACTACATTTTGGCCAAATCAGTACGTACTAGCAGTATAGTATGCGGTTTCGAATACAGCCACTGTGTTTATAAACATTTAAACGAGCGCCAGGTGGATTGTTTATGAAGTTAACGAGCTCTGGCCTGAGGATCAAAGAGGTTACCACGGCGATAGGGGCCCCCGCAGGCTGATACAGACAGAAACGTGGAGAAAAAGAGCCATTTTCTGCCTCTAAACCGGTCTCACATTTAGCCTTAGCATGACAAAACGGTAACTCCTTTCAGAACAAAACACAGATCAACGTTGCTCTAAGGACTTAATGAAAATGTTAGTACGATTTGGTGTTTCTACAGTAAATATTTTGGCGACGCTGGCAGTTTTAAAACATCAGGCCGTTCTGCTCCTCTCAGAAAATATTTGTATTGGACTCAATGAGGAGCAGGGACAGACGTGGCCGCACTCAGAGGCTGATTCTGTAAGTTCTGTAAGTCTCTCTGATATTTTGAGCACATGACATGAGAGATAACAAGTTTGTCTTACAAATTCTGAAAAAATTATGTGTGTAGAGTGTAAATTGTGGCCGGGCCGAGTGTGGAAAGAGAAAAAATCTGGAGTTTTTCTGGCATCTCTCCCACTCTAACCGATGATGTCACCCACTCTGACACGAACATTCCGTGGAGCGATCAGGGATCAACACTGATCCGTTGCACCACGACTGGCACTACATCCTCCCTTTAAAGGGACAACCAGGAGTTTTGTTAAAGCGAAGTGTCTTCTCACTACATTTATGAGCCTCCGCACCGTGAAATTCTTTGACCGGTGCAAGACAGACTCATGTTTTCATTCATCAAGAATTAAAGTCAGAGGTTGGAAGACGATCACATACCGTCGTAGTTCCCACCATAAACGGAGATTCATACGGCGGCGTTATTCTCATGACTCGCCACGAAACCGAAAGTAAAGAAACGCTGGTCGGCTCGCCCAGCATTTCCACCACCACTAATAATAACAAAATAACCATAGAGACAAAACCATAGATTTATCTAAAATGGACCATTAACAAGTGGTAACGGAGATTCATCCACATTAATATCAGACTTTTTATAACCAAATAGAAACTCCTCGTTGTCCCTTTAAACACTCTCACCTAGAATAACATTAATAACCAAGTTCACCAGGCCCTGCATTCAGCAATAGAAGACAGTTTAAATCAATTATCTTCATTCAGCCACTCAGCTGTTGCTTCAAGCAGACGAGTCGACCTCAAGCTCAAAGCGTCAACGTGGAGCAGTGAAGTCCACTAGTAACTAACTGAACACTAGTCTGCCCTGACTGAACGTGGAGACGCATGTTAACGCATCTGAATCTGGATCTGCAGACGGAGCAGTGTGTGTGTGTGTGTGTGTGTGTGTGTGTGTGTGTGTGTGTCTCCTGGCAGAGTTCCCAGGGAAACAAACTGTGGTCAAACGAAGGTAATTAAAAAGAAAAACTCTTTGCAATTCTCCATCTGTCACACACTCACAACACGTGTCTCTGTCTCACACACACACACACACACACACACACACCAGGACACACACACACACACACACCAGGGAGTTGAGTCATAGGAGGAGAGACTGTCAGAGAGATGGATGGATCAAACAATGAAAATCAATTAAGTGTGTGTGTGTGTGTGTGTGTGAGAGAGATGATTGACAGCCTGTTTGTCTGAGTGAACGTGTTGAGATGAAGTCGTCGCTCTGTGTTAAAGTTCACTCACTCACTCACTCACTCACTCACTCACTCACTCACTCACTCACTCACTCACTCACTCAGCCTCAGATACAGATGTGTACAGATGTTTCCAGAAGCACGTCGTGTCCCACAGCTGCTGCTATAGAAACCATCAGCGGAGGTTTTGCATAAAGAGTAGGCTAACAGAGGAGGTTTTGGATTGACAGACAGACGTCGACCATCGTTGTTACGTAATGACGCCTGCAGTGAAGTTTGGATGTGAACAAAGAGGAAAGCAGGAAAAAAGAAAGACAAAAGGACACAAAGGACATAGAAACACGCTGCTAAACCATCTATAGTAAAGTTAGAACATACACTGCAAAAACTCAAAATCTTTCCAAGAATATTTGTCTTATTTCTTGTCCAAATGTCTCATTTCTAGTCAAAACTAAACTCTTTCCACTTTAAATCAGACTCATCACCTAAACATTAACTTGTTTTTAGATCATTTTCACTTGTTTCAAACTAATTTTCACTTGAAATAAGTAGAAAAATCTGCCAGTGAAAGGAAGTTTTTTGTGTTTGTAATAAGGAAGAAAAACTTGTTCCACTATCAGATTTTTCTACTTATTTCAAGTGAAAATCTGCTTGAAAGAAGTAAAAAATGTCTGAAAACAAGCTGCTTTTTAATGTGATGAGTCTTATTTTAAGTAGAATGAGATTTGTTTTGACTATAAATAAGACAAATATTCTTGGTAAGATTTATTTTGAGTTTTTGCAGTGTAGGAATACGTCTCTATAGAGGGTTTGTGGAAGGTTTTAACAAATAAACTCAAAGGTAGCAGCTGTTTTTATTGCTATAGACACACATTGTGTGTTATTGATGTGTGTGTGAATAAAGAACTGAATCTAAAGTCCTTGTGCCGCTCCGACATGGTTTTGGGGTTTTCCAGGAAAGTGAGTTTTCATCTGGAGCGTCAGAGTTCCCAGTCGTCCTGAACGCAGCTTTAGTTTCCTCTCACTCTGCAATCGATCGTACATTTTATCTAACTATCTTTTTTATCTTCTCCCTTTACTTCCTCTCTCTCTCTCTCTCTCTTCACTCGCTCCTCTGTCGTCTTCTTTATCGTCCATCTTCCTCTTCTATCCTTCCATCCTCACCTCATCTCTCCATCTCTCCATCCCTCTGCATGTTCCATCATTTCTTCACCTCCTCTTTTTATGTCGCTCCGTGAATCACACGTTTCTCTCTCTGCTCTGTCTTTTCTCCTTCTTCTTCCGGTTTGATCTCCTGCTTTGTATTCTGCCTCCACCTCTCTTTGTCTCTCTCTCTGTATTCTCTCCATCCCTTTCATTTTCTCTCCATCCTCCTCCTCCTCCTGTCAGAGAGCAGACTGGATGTGATGAGGATGAGGAGGATGTAAATGTCAGCCGGTGTTTCACCGTTAACTCTAATGAAGCCCCATGCAGGTCACAGGCAGAGGGGTTTCCCTGGGCTCCTCTCAGGGGCAAAAACTGACTCAGGATCAGCCAGGGGCCTCATTTATCATTGTGGATACACGTTTTTTTACACGCTCTTTCCCCGGTTTTGTGCGTACGCACTTTTCTCCGCCTAATTTGGGATCTATCAAACCAAAACCTGTCGGGAGAAAGTGCCGAAATTTACGACCAGTCCGACCATGGCGTACCGGCATTTACACGCTTTTTGAAGAACAGGAGGAATTGGCGACGCCGCTGCAGAGTCAGAGAACTGCAGTGTGCGAGGGAGAGAGGAGCGCGGACACTGTTTGAAGTAGCAAGTGGTGGTGGTGATGACCCCCCCCCTGCATGTAGGCTACACCTCTTCCACAACCAGTCTGTCCAGTCTGGAGGGTTACGTAGCCAGACTGGACACACACAAGCAAGCAGCAAGCCCAATAATGTCGGCGCAAATCAAAGCAAATGAGAAAACATGATCGATATTTTTGTGTGAATAATATTTATTGTATTTAACAAAAATGGGTGCTGCCCAACATCATTTTAGGAAAAGTCACAGACTGGTGGACTTCAATGTTTTTTGTTTTTTTTATAGCCTATATATAGCTATGCGCAAATGAAAATCAAAGTCGTCCAGTGAACGGAAGTTGGGGGTTAGTGGAAAGGGGTGCAAAGTAATAGTAACTGGCAGTGGAAACCCTGCTTTAAATTATTATGACATAATCTAAAATAAGGGGCAGAATAAATATGATTCTTCTTCTTTCTGTTCTGTTTCATTTAGATTTGGGAGTTTTTTGTTTTTATAGCCTTTCAATGCAAGATGATGTTTCTGACTGATATTGCCGTGTTACCGTGTATCTCGCTTTCAGAGAAATTCCGCTTCTTCCTCCGCTCTCCGTCCGTCTGTTGTCTTCACCGTCTTCCACTGACGTCATTCCACACGTTTCCAGAGTGCACATGGCTACTTAATATGCACGTAACTGATTTGCATTGACCACATATGGTTGCGTGGGGCCGTTTAGGGGGCTGGGTATGAGGCGTGTTCTCATCCGCACTTTTCTCAGGTCCGGTGTGATCTATCAAGGGAAATACCGTGCAGCCGTGTGTACGCGGAGTTTGATAGATCTGAAAAGAGTGTATATTTTTTGGTCGTACGCACATTTTGCCTGAAAATTTACTGAAAATTTAAGAGGACTTTTACACGCTCTTTGATAAATGAGGCCCCTGAACTAGATTAAAGAGTACAATAAAATAAAATAAAATAAATCTAAAGCTGTGTCCGAAATCCCCCCTCCTCTCTCTAGTGACCAGTTGTTGTAGTGGTGTCTGAATGTTTACTTATTAATGTTCACTATATAGTGACTGAATCTATCCCATAATTCACCACCACATGTAGTGAACATCCGATGGTCACTAACCGGAGCAAGATATCCCATCATGCATTGCGGTCAAGGATCGATGCCGTTGCCACAGCGACCCAGAGCGACCGGTGTAGCTACCAAATAAATGAAGTAGCGACCGGTGTAGCTGCCAAATAAATGAAGTAGTGACCGGTGTAGCTACCAAATAAATGCAGTAGCGACCGGTGTAGCTACCAAATAAATGAAGTAGTGACCGGTGTAGCTACCAAATAAATGAAGTAGTGACCGGTGTAGCTACCAAATAAATGAAGTAGTGACCGGTGTAGCTACCAAATAAATGAAGTAGTGACCGGTGTAGCTACCAAATAAATGAAGTAGTGACCGGTGTAGCTACCAAATAAATGAAGTAGTGACCGGTGTAGCTACCAGATAAATGAAGTAGTGACCGGTGTAGCTACCAAATAAATGAAGTAGTGACCGGTGTAGCTACCAAATAAATGAAGTAGCGACCGGTGTAGCTACCAAATAAATGAAGTAGTGACCGGTGTAGCTACCAAATAAATGAAGTAGTGACCGGTGTAGCTACCAAATAAATGAAGTAGTGACCGGTGTAGCTACCAAATAAATGAAGTAGCGACCGGTGTAGCTACCAAATAAATGAAGTAGTGACCGGTGTAGCTACCAAATAAATGAAGTAGTGACCGGTGTAGCTACCAAATAAATGAAGTAGTGACCGGTGTAGCTACCAAATAAATGCAGTAGTGACCGGTGTAGCTACCAAATAAATGAAGTAGTGACCGGTGTAGCTACCAAATAAATGAAGTAGTGACCGGTGTAGCTACCAAATAAATGAAGTAGCGACCGGTGTAGCTACCAAATAAATGAAGTAGCGACCGGTGTAGCTACCAAATAAATGAAGTAGCGACCGGTGTAGCTACCAAATAAATGAAGTAGCGACCGGTGTAGCTACCAAATAAATGCAGTAGTGACCGGTGTAGCTACCAAATAAATGAAGTAGTGACCGGTGTAGCTACCAAATAAATGAAGTAGTGACCGGTGTAGCTACCAAATAAATGCAGTAGTGACCGGTGTAGCTACCAAATAAATGAAGTAGTGACCGGTGTAGCTACCAAATAAATGAAGTAGTGACCGGTGTAGCTACCAAATAAATGAAGTAGTGACCGGTGTAGCTACCAAATAAATGCAGTAGTGACCGGTGTAGCTACCAAATAAATGAAGTAGTGACCGGTGTAGCTACCAAATAAATGAAGTAGTGACCGGTGTAGCTACCAAATAAATGAAGTAGCGACCGGTGTAGCTACCAAATAAATGCAGTAGCGACCGGTGTAGCTACCAAATAAATGCAGTAGCGACCGGTGTAGCTACCAAATAAATGCAGTAGTGACCGGTGTAGCTACCAAATAAATGAAGTAGTGACCGGTGTAGCTACCAAATAAATGCAGTAGCGACCGGTGTAGCTACCAAATAAATGCAGTAGCGACCGGTGTAGCTACCAAATAAATGCAGTAGTGACCGGTGTAGCTACCAAATAAATGAAGTAGTGACCGGTGTAGCTACCAAATAAATGCAGTAGCGACCGGTGTAGCTACCAAATAAATGAAGTAGTGACCGATGTAGCTACCAAATAAATGCAGTAGCGACCGGTGTAGCTACCAAATAAATGAAGTAGTGACCGGTGTAGCTACCAAATAAATGCAGTAGTGACCGGTGTAGCTACCAAATAAATGAAGTAGTGACCGGTCCTAACAGCTCCTCTACGTCGCCGTAGTGAAACAATGTTTTTATGAGATTTTCTTTAAAGAATAAAACACATCATAGGTCTCCTCTTCCTCCTCCTCAGACTCTTTTCATTTTTTCTCTTCGTGTGTCTTTTTGTTCGCCCTCATCTACAAAGCTTCATTAACCACATTCACACACTCGTTTACTCCTCTCTCTCTTTAACACACACACACACACACACACACACACACACACACACACACACACACACACACGGTGATGTCAGGAGTTCTGTCAGTCAGGAACAAAACGAGGGAACAGAGAAGGAGGAGTAGAGGAGTGTAGAGGAGGACGAGGTGAGACAGAGAATGAAGACGTCAGTTTGATGCTTTTTGTCTCCACGTCATGACTCAGTCTCTGGTTGGTTGATTGACAGCAGGGGGGCGGGGCTTCAGCACCATGGAAACCAGAGAGTCTCAGTCTGATGATGTGGTGGCAGGAGGAGACAGGTCACATGACTCTGTCCAGCCAATCAGAGACAGGGGGGCGTGTCCTCTCCAGTTATAAACTAAAACACCACAGGTCCTGTTCATGTTGCATGTCAGGGTTAAAGGGACAACGAGGAGTTTCTCTTTGGTTATAAAAAGTCTGATATTAATGTGGATGAATCTCCGTTACCACTTGTTAATGGTCCATTTTAGATAAATCTATGGTTTTGTCTCTATGGTTATTTTGTTATTATTAGTGGTGGTGGAAATGCTGGGCGAGCCGACCAGCGTTTCTTTACTTTCGGTTTCGTGGCGAGTCATGAGAATAACGCCGCCGTATGAATCTCCGTTTATGGTGGGAACTACGACGGTATGTGATCGTCTTCCAACCTCTGACTTTAATTCTTGATGAATGAAAACATGAGTCTGTCTTGCACCGGTCAAAGAATTTCACGGTGCGGAGGCTCATAAATGTAGTGAGAAAACACTTCGCTTTAACAAAACTCCTGGTTGTCCCTTTAAAGGTAAAGTGACCACAGCAGGTCCTGGTCTGGTTCTGGTCCTTAGAGTCTGGGGGTCTCCTGGTAACGGTGGATGACATAATGCAGAAACATTTCTGGGGTTTTTTCTTCTTTTTATGCGTACTATAAAAATACTTTGTACTCGAGTTACTTTAAGACTTTTACTCCAGTGATTTTCTTACGGGCGACTTTAACTTTTACCAAAGTCATTTTCAGTTACGGTATTTGTAGTTTTGCTTAGTTTCTTCAAGTACTTTTACACCTCTGTAAATAACTGACAGTTTCTTTGTTTTAATGAAACATCATCTGGCTGGTTGCTCTGTGTGAAATGCACTGACTCTTTAATCCCCTCTGCTCCGCTCTATCTATCTATCTATCCATCTATCTATCTATCTATCTATCTATCTATCCATCCATCTATCTATCTATCTATCTATCTATCTATCTATCTATCTATCTATCTATCTATCTATCTATCTATCTATCTATCTATCTATCTATCTATCCATCCATCCATCCATCCATCCATCCATCCATCCATCCATCCATCCATCCATCCATCCATCCATCCATCCATCCATCCATCCATCCATCCATCCATCCATCCATCCATCCATCCATCTATCAGAGTCATGTGACGTGTTTCTGTAAAACAGATGTTTCACTGATTCTGTCCAACGACTCCAACACCACAGGTTAAACACACACACACACACACACACACACACACACACACTGAGACACACACACACACACACACACACACACACACACACACACACACTGAGACACACACACACACACACACTGAGACACACACACACACACACACACACACACACACACACACACCCTCCTGTCTCTGTGTTGATTTCTGGTTTCCATGTAAAAGCAAAGAGACTCAGACTGTAAACAGAGAGAGAGACTGACACGGATCAGATGACAGAGGCAGCACACACACACACACACACACTGAGACACACACACACACACACACACAGACACACACACACACACACAGACAGACAGAGTGTGATTGACAGCTCCCTCTAGGGCTGTAGTGAATTATTCAGTACAGCCTGATGGACGACAGACAGACGGAGAGAGAGAGAGGCGGCGATGAGGTTGTGGATCGTCAGAACTTCCTCCCAGTCACTTCTGATCTATAATCAATAACTCTACTGAACCGTCCATGAAGCTCTGAACATACAAACACTTTACTTTACACAACACACTCTCTCTGGTGTTCACTTCTTCAACAGACTGAAGGTTGAAATCAACACGTTCCAACACACAAAGTACAACATGAGACCAAGCAGCAGCTAGGACAGAGGAGATAGGAGGTAGGAGAGAGGAGGTAGGAGACAGGAGATAGGAGATAGGAGATAGGAGATATGATGTAGGAGATAGGAGGTAGGAGGTAGGAGATAGGTGGTAGGAGATAGGAGAGAGGAGACAGGAGGTAGGAGATAGGACACAGGAGATAGGAGACAGGTGGTAGGAGGTAGAAGAGAGGAGGTAGGATGTAGGAGACAGGAGATACGAGAGAGGAGACAGGAGAGATTGTTTATGAAGTTAACGAGCTCTGGCCTGAGAATCAGACGTTACCACGGCAACTTGAGGTGGTTGCCAATGACGATAGGGGCCCCCCAGGCTGAGACAGACAGAAACGTGGAGAAAAAGAGCGATTTTCTGCCTCTGCACTGGTCTCACATTTGGGCTTATTCTGACAAAACGGTAACTCCTATCAGAACAAAACACAGATCAACGTTGCTCTAAGGACTTACTGAACGCTTGGGTGTGATTTTGGTGTTTCTACAGTAAATATTTTGCTGAAATGTGCGATTTTAAAACATCGGTCCGTTCTGCTTCTCTCAGAAAATCTTTGTATTGGAGTCAATGAGGAGCAGAGACAGACGTGGCCGCACTTAGAGGCTGATAATTCAAATTCTGTAAGTCTCTCTGATATTTTGAGCACATGATATGAGAGATAACAAGTTTGTCTACAAATTCTGAAAAAATCATGTGTGTAGAGTGTAAATTGTGGCCGGGCCGAGTGTGGAAAGAGAAAAAATCTGGAATTTTTCTGGCCTCTCTCCCACTCTAACCGATGATGTCACCCACTCTGACACGAACATTCCGTGCAATACACACCCATTATAATCTCATAATTTCTCCAAAAATGATCATGGTCATTGATCAGGGATTGATCAAAAACTATATGACCTATCAAAACGTGGAGTAATACGACAATACACAAGACTTGTGTCTACTGTTTAAAGTTTAAATGGAGTCTCTAGGTAGTAGTAGTAGTAGTAATTTATTTGTCCCCGTAGGGAAATTGAGTTGCAGCAGATCACTTGACATTTCATCTAAAAAAACAACAACAACAACACAGATAAAAAACAGCACAGTACAACTTTCACACAGATTAACACTCATCATTAACACTCATCATCAGTGAGTCAGCTTTATGTTCATCTCAGCCCTAACCTGGTCAGACCAGCTGAGCAGCTGTGAGCTGACCAACACTAACAGTGACTATCGATTATTATTAAGGGATTTAATGGCCTGGGGCACAAAAGAAAATTTAGCTCTGTTTTTAGTAAACAGAGGGGGGCGATATCGTCGCCCAGATGGAAGAGGGTTAAATGAGTGGGCAAGGGGGTGCCTTTGGTCACCTATAATATTCCTTGCCTTTTTCTCTATCCTATCTCTGTAGATGCCTTCCATACATGGCAAAGTAATGCGCAGCAATTTACTAGATATGGTTATAATTTCTCTAACCCTCTTTTTCTGTGCCTCTGTGGCATTGCCAAACCAGCAGGTAATACAAAAAGAAAGACTGCTTTCAATGAAGGAGCAATAGAACATTTGAAGCATTCTCCTTTCAACATTAAAGGACAGGAGTTTCTTTAAGTGGAACATTCTTTGTTGAGACTTGGTGCAGATTTGATCTGTCCACTTGTCCCACTTAAGCTTGCTGTCAAGCACAATCCCTAAATATTTAAACTCACAGACTTGTTGTATTGGCTTTCCATTAATTAAGGTTACTGTGTTGGGGGCTTCCTCTTTTCTAAAATCAACACACATTTCCTTGGTTTTAGATGGATTGAGGAGGAGGTTTGACTTTTCGCACCAGTTAACAAAGTATTCAAGTACTGGGCCATGCTCCTTTTCCTCATCATATAAAAGACTGACCAAGGCAGTATCATCCACATACTTCATAAAAAATCTATTTTGAAAGATGCTAGAACATGAATTAGTATATAAAATAAATAAAAGAGGGGACAGAACACATCCCTGAGGGGAGCCAATGGAAGTGATCATTTTTTCAGAGAGTGATGTTCCTACTTTGACCTGCTGGATTCTACCACTAAGAAAATCCACAATCCAGGCAATCAGGCCAGCTTCAAGTGCAAATTCCGATGATAATACATTGGCTAATGTTCTGGGCCTGATTGTATTAAAAGCGGATGAGAAATCCGCGAATAAGATCTTAACATGAGCCTTGGGCTTCTCAAGGTGACTATAAATTATGTGCAAAAGAGTCGCAATGGCGTCATCCACCCCTCTGGATGCTTGATAAGCGAATTGCAGGGGGTCTAAGAGATGCTGTGTGTTAGACAAGATACATTTCTTTACAAGACGCTCAAAGCACTTCATTATAAGTGATGTCAGAGCAATAGGACGAAAGTCGCTAGGCTGACTAGGATTTGAGGTCTTTGGCACTGGAGTAATGACCGCAGTTTTCCAAAGAGCGGGGACAATTTCAGAAGTGATGGAGGACTTAAAAAGGCCTGTAAACACAGGTGCTAATTGGTCTGAACAATTTTTTAAGATCATTACCACTAATATTGTCAGGACCTGGGCTTTTCCGCGTGTTACAGCCTCTGAAAAGCTGACGGACCTGAAATTCCTCAATTTTAATGTTTGATGGAGGAGGTGGGAGGGGGTTAACGGTAAAAACCTCATCTACAGGCTCTAGACTCTCAAAACGGCAGAAGAAGGCATTGAGCTGGTTTGCCATCTCAATTCCCTCACTCCCATTTAGGGGGAAGGAAGGTTTCCCCCTACCCTTGTGTGGTATACTTGTCATCTTTTTAACTCCCTGCCAAGCCTCTCTGGAGTTACTGGAGGTCAGGGAGGCCTCTAACTTAAGTTTATAGTTGTGTTTGTCCAAGTACAACTGTCTCTTAATTTCTCTTTGTAGTTCCCTTCTTGTGTGCTCATCTTGGTTTCTATAGAGGGATTACCAGCCTACGTCACAGAGGTTCTACTGCGCATGTCGCCAGCAGAAAGAGAGCAGCAAGAGCCGTGATCAGGTCTTTTTGTGCTGGAAGTTGCACTAATTGTTTTGATAAAAATAACAAAACGCGCAAAATTTACATAATAGCGTCAACTCGCACCCCTTTCAAGGCAAACGAGAGAGAAAATAGTACATTGGCGATTAATTTCGAGCAATATAACGTGTTAGATACGTTGGTTTGAATGGTGATAAAGCTAGATATGCTCACAGGCACAGCTGGAGAACTGCAGCGAATGAGTTGTGAAATGTTTACTACGACAGTGACTTAAGACGAGGTCACATACTAATGGAAAGCAGCTGAGATTAATTAACGTTAAGCTACATTGTTTTACATTAACGGTACATACTCAGCCATGCAGGTAACGTTACAGTTACGTTATGCAGTTGTTCCAGACTTTAGACAGGTCCGTCCTCTTCCCTCTCTGACCAGGCAGCATCAGTCCTCACAGACACTGAGTTTTGTAATCGTGAGTGTTTTCCTGAACATTATTGTCTGTTAAGCTGTAGGTAACGTTAGGGATGCACAGTGACAGTGTTGTTTTTACCGCTGACCGACGCCGTGCTGTGAGTGTCCGTGTCTTGTCCCATGGCTGAGTTGCCGTTGCCGCGCTACAAACTCGATCCTCCGTCCTGACGGTTTTTTTTTTTTTCCTGCCGTTATAAAACTATAAAACCGTCTATGTATAAAACACACACTACATCAGTAGGTGATAAACTGTTGTAGTAGGCTGACAACATCGCTAGCTAACACCGCTTTGACTACACTAGATCCATAGAGGTAACCATGACAACCGGTTCTTTCTGCAGTCAGGTTGCGCACGCATCCTGATTTGTTGGTAAACAGATAATCCCTCTATAGGCTTTCCTTTTCTGAATAATAAGCTTCTTTAATTTGCTGGTAAACCATGGCTTATCATTTGAATAAACTTTGAATGTCCTATTGGGCAACACAGAGTCCACACAAAAGTTAATATAGCCAGACACTGCCTCAACCTGCTCATTAATGTCGGTTGTGTCAAAGACTTCCCATGAAGTACAACCAAAACAGCCCTGCAGTGCCATGGTGCTTTCATTGTCCCACACTTTAACAGTCTTGACCTGGGGCTTCTCCCTCTCAAGCAGCCTTCGGTAGGCAGGGCGGAGATAGACCACATTATGGTCTGATGTTCCAAGTGGAGGAAGTGGAGTTGCAGTGTATGCGTCCTTAACAGTTCCAAAACATAAATCCAGAGTCTTTTTCTTTCTGGTATGACAGTCAACATATTGGTAATAAGTGCGCAGAGACTTTTTGACAGGGCAGTTGTTAAAGTCTCCAAGGATAAACTTGGGCGCATCAGGGGAGAGTGCCTCAAGTTTTTGGGAAATATTAAAAATAATTCCAGTGCCTTTATTAAAATCAGCCTTCGGGTGTATGTACACCAGGGTAAAAAAGATCTGAGGAAACTCTCTTGGCAAATAATAGGGTCGGAGTGAAAGACACAGCAGTTCTATATCAGGGGTGCACAGTTTCTCTCTCACCTTGACAACCCGACACCATTCATCTTTAATGAGGAGGCAGACTCCGCCCCCTCGTGCCTTCTCGGTGACGTTCGGGTCTCGGTCGGCCCGGAATGCCGAGAAACCTGCAGGCTCCACTGCACTGGATACTGTGTTACTGTCAAACCATGTCTCAGTGACCGCTAAGACACAGGCACTCCGATACTCGTGGACGTAACGAACGTTGGCGGCCAGCTCATCTGTCTTAGCTCTCAGGGACTGCGCGTTGATCAGCAGTGTGACAGGCAGGGGAAGTTTATTTTTCAGCTTTTTCAGCCGTTGACGGATGCCACTTTTACATCCAGGTGAAAGTATGCCTGAGCAGTAGACAGCAGTTGGCAGTATGAAAAGTCCAATGATTTGTTCGTTTCTTGACCTCCTCCCATTCATTCTCTCTGAGACGTTTTTCACAGTTTTTCGGAATGTAAAAGTTTCTCCATCTGCAGGGACCGGTGCTCGGTGTGAAGCCCCGTGGCCCTAACTACACACACAGACAACAACTGTGACACATACTGTATATATTTATACGGTCTATATGTCTATATTTAGTTTTTCTTTTCTTTTCCGTTTTTAGTGTTTATTTGAACTTAATTCATCTGTACCAGTTCTCTTCTTTTGTCTCGCTTTCTTTTCTCACCTCTTTTCGTTTATTTATTTATTTAGTGTTGTTATCATTACTACTACTTTATTTTCACTACCAACACCTTTCCCGTATTTTTCATTTTTTTCCTTTCTTTTTTTTTTAATTTTTGTTATTTCTCTACCTTGCACAAGGTATGTGATTATTATTTCTTGACTGTGCTTCAGTTATTTGTTAGATCAAGGTGAGGTCGTGTTATAAGCCTTTCGAGTTTCAGACCTCACCTGCACATTTCTTTTTCGTATCTTCCTTACTAGTGAGAGAGATAAGTAAATGTTTTGTTTTATTTTTTATGTGCAAATAAATAAAGTCTAAAAAGTCTAAAAAATATATGAATAGTATATAGATACAGTATGTGTGTAACTGAATTTCATTTCTCATCTATAAAACTCTGCTCCTGTGTTTTAAAGTTTTATTTGCCCAGTTAAAATGCAGCCTATAGATTTTAATGTGAAGCGCTGAGCTGCAACAAAACATCCATTAGTATAATTACATTTTATATTTAGGGAACAAAATGACTTATTCTGTTTCTGTTCAGCCGAGCCCAGAGAGGGAGAAGTTAACCCTGTACAGGTTGTTAATGGTCAACACGCTGCAGCATGAGGACGATGAGGACGATGAAGAAGAGTCAAACCTCTGACACGAACACGTTTTCTCTTTTCTCCTTCTCTCTTCCCTCGACCAGTCGCCCGTCACCCGCGGCAACCACCATTTAAACCCGGCTGTGAGTGACAGGCCTGGTAATTAAAATGAAAAGTAAGAGCGATATTCACTGAGAGTCACTTCATTTGTGACTGAACGAACACACACACACACACACACACACACACACACTCAGCGGTGAGTGATTCAGCGGACTGAGCTCCGTTCAGCTGCCAGCTCGCCACTCGGCCTGATTATTATGGGCTGCGTCCGGACGGTCAGACCACCTGAGCTGAGTGACCGCCTGGAACCGGTTCAATCACTTCTCTGTGGGACTGATCGATCCGGTCTGAAGCTGCAGCGCTGCTCTCTGTCTGAGGTAGAAGAAAGTGAATTCACTTCTTTTTCAAACTTCCAATCAGAGCGACGTCTCACCACTGACAGGAATAACGGTGTTATTAAATAACAGACCGCTCTCTTTCTTTTAGGGCTGCAACTACGATTGTTTTCATCATTGATTAATCTGTCGATTAGTTAATTGATTAGTTGTTTGGTCAATAAAATGTTAAAAAATGTTAAAAACATCAACCAGTGTGTCTCAAACCACCAGACGACATCGTCCTCTAATGTCTTGCTTTGTCCACAAACCAAAGAGAGACTCAGTTTATTGTCATAAAGGAACAAAGAAACCAGAAATATTCACATTGAAGAAGCTGCAATCAGAGAATCTGGAGCTTTTTATCTTTAAAAAACGACTCAAACTGATTATTAGATTAGACAAAACGCTCCGTTACTTGACTCAAGACGTCCCGTCACTATAACAACGCACCCGTTAAGTGTGCGTTATACAGGCTGCAAATGGTTTTACAGTCCATCAACGAATCGGAAAAAAGTTGTTTATCTGGAACTAACCAAGTTAGTTAGTTATTTAGGCAATAGTAACTTTTCCTGGTAATTAGTTACTTTTATAAGGAAGTAATTCAGTTACTAACTCAGTTACTTTGGGATGAAGTAACGAGGCCAAACACTGCGTCTCCCTGCTTCTCTCTCACAGGTTAATAAACGTCACGTCACAATAACACAACCCTTCATCTGGCCTACATTACCCAGAATGCCTTTCAGCAGCTGAGGACAGAGCAGCGGTGGATGGGGAGAAGAGGAAAGGTGAGTCGACCTTCACCTGTTCTCACGCTGCAATGCATTCTGGGACTTTGTTACACACAACAGAACATCTTGGAGGAAATGAGGGATTGACCTGAACCTGATGCTTCTGGCTTAATAATAATAATAATAATAATAACAGAATAAAATCCTCAGTGTGTGACGCTGCTGAAGCTCCGACGTGTAAAACCGGCGGTAATCTGCTGCTCGTCCTCGCCTCCATCAGCAGCTACACTCATTTACACGGACTTATCCTTTAATGACCGGCAGAGGAACAGCAGCTGAGACACACAGAGATGAACGTCAGCAGAAAGAGGGATTTTTACCCTTTAATCCGCTGATTTAGAAAATAAAATGAAAACATACATAACACGGACGCCTTCTGCCCCTTTACCACTGATTAAAACAGTTTAAACAGTTTAAACAGTTAAAACAGTTAAAACAGTTCCTAGTCGGGGCGTAAAATAGAAAATTAATGGCGAAATAAAATTCAAAGATGCACGAAATAAAATCAAGTAAAAAAACTAAAGTTTCAAGAACGCACGGACGTCTGCAGAGTCCGGTCTGCCCGACTCTGTGGGGGCGAGGGACGTCACAATTACTTGTTTTCACAATTAATCACGGTATTAAACGTCACAATTAATTGATCGTAAAGTTTTCTAAATACGGTCACTTTCCAAGAAAAGATGATGTCTGAACCGTGTCGGCAAAATAAAGATAAATGCACAGATACTGGTCCATTTACCTGACGTAACATTGATCATCATAGTTTCAGCCTCAGCGAGGTCGTGATCTGGTCGACTCAGACAGAATTGTTATATTTGTTATCAGCTCAGAGATTTGATTTTGGGTTGTGTATTTTAAGCTGAGAGTGTTTAGGCCCTAAGACAAAAACTTTCTAAACGTTTATGTTTAGTGTTAGTGTGGGTCAGGTTTAACATGAGGAACCAGGCTGAAGCTGAGTGAGAGGGTTGATCTGCAGCAGGAAACATCTGCATTAACTCATGGGTTGGAAAAGAAGCAGGAAGTTCAACTGAAGTTTGACTCTTCATAGATAGAAAGTAAATCTATCTGTCTGTCTATGAAGAGTCAAAGTGGTGGTGAAAGGGTTAATGATGAAGACCAACAATTTGTGTCTCTGATGTTGTCCAACAGACAGGAAATGAAACAACTGAAAGTCTTCGTGTGTCACTGCTCAGACCACAACAGCACTACAATACTACTACAATACCACAACAATACCACAACTGTAGCCTACTACAACTGTAATACAACTGTAATACTACCATACCACAATAATACCACAACTGTAATACAACTGTAATACTACCATACTAGGCAAGGCAAGGCAATTTTATTTGTATAGCCCGTTTTTACAAACAGTTTGTCTCAAAGGGCTTTACATCCCATAATAACAACATCCTCTGTCCTTAGACCCTCACATCCACTGAGGAAAAACTCCATGGAAAACCCTTTTAACAGGGAAAACCAGGAGAAACCTCAGGGTGAGCAACAGAGGAGGGATCATCACCTACAACTGTAAGTATTAGAATTAGAACTGTACTGCAACAACTTCAACAGCACTACAATAGTACTACCATACCACAACAGTACTGCAACTAGCCTACAACAGCACTACAATTACTACAATACAACAATACAACAGTACTCCAACGTGTCGCCACGGTGACGAAGCTTCAGACCTCAGAGGCTCCAGCTGCTGCTTCCAGACCATAATAGTCACATCATGACGTCATCTCACATCGAGTGAAGGAGGAACATGAATCAGGACTTTACCCACAATCCCCTCTGATTCCACACTTCACCTGCTCAGTGTGTGTGTGTGTGTGTGAGAGTGTGTGTGTTTAAAGCTCCAGTTTGTAACTTTATTAGCAAAAATCAAATATTGCTTTGTTGTTATCGCTTGTTTATCCTGTTACATGCAGCGTCTGTTGTCTGTCTGACGTCTGCCCCATTTCACCTGAATGCAACATCAAGAATACGTTCAGATATGCAACCGCACCGCTAGATGGAGGGAATTCATACGTATTTAGGTTCAGAGTAATGGTTAAAGGTATAGTACGTAGGATTAATCCCCCCCATCTAGCGGTGCGGTTGCATATCTGAACGTATTCTTGATGTTGCATTCAGGTGAAATGGGGCAGACGTCAGACAGACAACAGACGCTGCATGTAACAGGATAAACAAGCCTCTATGGGTTTTAGTTTTTGTTATTTTATAGTTTTGCACTAATTTATCTGTCTAATTTGTTTTGTAGACAATTTTAAAGTGAAAACAAACCTGTTTTTTCTTCTTTTTTTTTATGTTTCGGCTATAAAATCTTGTTTAATTATAACAGATTAAGTCAATCCAAAGTTAAGGCTTATTTACATTCATCAAAACAGATTTCTGTCATTCAAACAACTCAGACTTGGAAGGTTAAAGGTACAGTACGTAGGAATTCCCCCCCATCTAGCGGTGCGGTTGCATATCTGAACGTATTCTTGATGTTGCATTCAGGTGAAATGGGGCAGACGTCAGACAGACAACAGATGCTGCATGTAACAGGATAAACAAACGTCTGACAACATGTTGTCATGGTGATGTGGTATTGTTTTAGTAAAACGACATCCGGTTGGTTTGCCGACGGCCGTCTGCCTGACTGCACCTGAATGCAACACCGGTGCCTCCGTCCTTCCTCACACTACACAGTGGTGACGGTTTTAACAGGCCGTTTCCGTGGTTACCTACGGTCACGACGCAACATGGCCGCCTCGGTTCGGTGCGTCGCCCACTTCTGTATCTGTAACGACTTGTAACAACTCATTCTAAGGAACCAGAAAGCTTTACTTTGGATGCAGCTGAGATTCACCTTCAGTCAAATACGGATTTATGAAAGACAGGTTTGATTTTTGATCAGAAAAAGACAAATAAGTTACAGACTGGGACTTTAAAGCAGAAGTAAGCGATCCGGTGGTTTTGTCTAACTTCCTGTCAGCAGATGGAGTTAGCAGCCCCCGCCCTCGTCATGGATCTATTGGCCCTCGTCCCTACGTCACCACATTCAGGCGCATCCCTTGGCTGCACACACAGAGAGGACTGCCCCTTTATGCCGTTCTCTCTCCTCATTGGATAAAGGTTGTAGGATACAAGGAAAGTTTTCTCCTGGGCTCAGAGCAGAGCAGAGTGACTGACAGACCCGTGTTTCAGACCAAACACTCTATAGAAGTGATTGCTGTCGGAAGATACAACTATTTAAGACTTAGATTAACACAAACATTCACCTTACTTCTGCTTTAATTATAATCGATTTGTTTGAGACTCGAAACAAATATCATTGGACTTGGATTAGACTTGGGACTTGAGACTCTACTTGATCTGTTGAACATAGGGACTTTCTCCCACCTAATGCGGGTGTGATTCCACTTCAGTGAAATACGGATTTATGAAAGACATGTTTGATTTTTGATAATAAAAAGCCAAATAAGTTACACACTGGGGCTTTAAGGTGTTAACTTAATGGGAATACATTAAGTCAATGAGTGTCCTCACAAAGATAGCATGTGTGTGTGTGTGTGTGTGTGTGTGTGTGTGTGTATGTGTGTTCATGGCAAACAGCCCCTCTGTCTCTTTCTCAGGTGGATTTCTGCACATTTCTGTCACCACTCACACACACATGAACGGCGCTGGGAATGCAATTTGCTCACGTGTGCACCGTGCATGCAGGCAGTTAAACACACACACACACACACACACACACACACACACACACACACACACACACACCCCAGCACGTATACAGCCTCTATGCACACACGTAGCCCCCTCCCCAACCCTCCAACCCCCCCCTTCTTACCTCCAGACTTGCCCCAGCTGCAGAACGTGCAGCACGGTCTGAAACACCCACATGCAGACGGTGCAGCAGCTCCGGGTGGGGGGGGCAGTGTTGGTGGGGGGGACTGAGGAGGAGGAGGAGGTGTAGACCCCCCCTCCACCCCCACCCCCTCCGCTGTCCTTGGTGCTGAACGCCTTGGCCCCCCCAGCCCCTCCAGCCCCTCCAGCTCCCCCCAGGTCTGAGTAGTCGTAGACGACCCATCTGAAGCTGAGCACCTGCACCACGGCGGAGGGCACCGCGGCGAACAGCAGCGTGAGACCGAACCACCAGACGTCCCCGCGGCCGTAGTAGTCCGCCGCCAGCCACAGGTCGCTGCCGCCGTCACACAGCAGCACCAGCAGCGCCAGCAGCACCCAGCAGCAGTCCAGCAGGGAGGAGGGCTGGGGCTGCTGCTGCTGCCTCCCCCTGCTGCTGGGGGGGGGGGCAGGGGGTGGGGGGGCAGGCAGCAGCATCCACACTACCCCCTACACCCCCCACCAGACCCCCCAGACCAGGATGATCCGCATCACACCGGTGGTTGGGGTCGCCTTCTTCCTCCTCCAGACACACCGCCGCTGCTGCTCCGTCCGACTTAGCGGCCATGTTGGATAGAGACAGGATGGATGGAGAGAAAGACAGAGGAGGAGGAGAGGGAGAGGGAGAGAGAGAGAGGAGGGGAGATGAGAGAGAGAGAGACGGAGGGAGAGGAGAGAAAGGTGGGGAGACGGAGAGGGAGGAGAGAGAAAGACAGAGGAGGAGAGGGAGAGGGAGAGGAGAGAGAGAGGTGGGGAGATGAGAGAGAGAGAGAGACGGAGGGAGAGGAGAGAAAGGTGGGGAGACGGAGAGGGAGGAGAGAGAAAGACAGAGGAGGAGGTGGGGAGATGAGAGAGGGAAAGGGAGGAGAGAGAGACGGAGAGAGAGCTGGGGAGATGAGAGAGAGAGAGGGAGAGGAGGGAAAGGGAGGGAGGGGGCTGAGAGCAGAGAGAGAGATTACATCATAACTCGCCTCATCATCAGCCAATTAATCGTGAGGCTTCAGCACTAACAGCGCGTTTAACACGGTGACACCACCTCCGGGCTCCGGCGGCATCGAACCTGCGATCATCCGGCCCCTGCTCCCTCTCTCTCTCTTATATCTGGTGGCTGCACGTGCACTCCTCTCCGGTCCAATCAGACGTGGCTACACAACATCTAGGCTACACAACACCAAACAGGTGCTTCTACCTCCGAACCCTGAGACCAAGTCCTCATGTGTCTTGATATTTACATTATTCCTCCTCAGCTACAAAGAAAAGACGATTTGATCTAAAATAGAATCTAATATTTAAAGGGATAGTTCAACTTTTTTTTTCCTCACTCCCGAGTCCATGACCAGCAGATAGACACCATCCTTTCCACTGTGCGTGCAGCAACAAGGGAGATAGTGAGCCGTATCGCCGAAATTAGCTTAGCTCAAACACCTGAAGTGTATGGGTAGTGTTAGCCTGCCTCTTACCTAAAGTCGCTAATTAGCTTAGCTCAAACGCTGGAAGTGTATAGGTAGTGTTAGCCTGCCTCCACCTAAAGTCGCTAATTAGCTTAGCTCAAACGCTAGAAGTGTGTAGGTAGTGTTAGCCTGCCTCCTACCTAAAGTCGCTAATTAGCTTAGCTCAAACCCTGGAAGTGTATAGGTAGTGTTAGCCTGCCTCCACCTAAAGTCGCTAATTAGCTTAGCTCAAATGCTGGAAGTGTATAGGTAGTGTTAGTCTGCCTCCACCTAAAGTCGCTAATTAGCTTAGCTCAAACGCTGGAAGTGTATAGGTAGTGTTAGCCTGCCTCCACCTAAAGTCGCTAATTAGCTTAGCTCAAACGCTGGAAGTGTGAAGGTACTGTTAGCCTGCCTCCTACCTAAAGTCGCTAATTAGCTTAGCTCAAACGCTGGAGGTGTATAGGTAGTGTTAGCCTGCCTCCACCTAAAGTCGCTAATTAGCTTAGCTCAAACGCTGGAAGTGTATAGGTAGTGTTAGCCTGCCTCCACCTAAAGTCGCTAATTAGCTTAGCTCAAACGCTAGAAGTGTGTAGGTAGTGTTAGCCTGCCTCCTACCTAAAGTCGCTAATTAGCTTAGCTCAAACCCTGAAAGTGTATAGGTAGTGTTAGCCTGCCTCCACCTAAAGCGCTAATTAGCTTAGCTCAAACGCTGGAAGTGTATAGGTAGTGTTAGCCTGCCTCCACCTAAAGTCGCTAATTAGCTTAGCTCAAACGCTGGAAGTGTGAAGGTACTGTTAGCCTGCCTCCTACCTAAAGTCGCTAATTAGCTTAGCTCAAACGCTGGAGGTGTATAGGTAGTGTTAGCCTGCCTCCTACCTAAAGTCGCTAATTAGCTTAGTTCAAACACTGGAAGTGTATGGGTAGTGTTAGCCTGCCTCCTACCTAAAGTCGCTAATTAGCTTAGCTCAAACGCTGGAGGTGTATAGGTAGTGTTAGCCTGCCTCCTACCTAAAGTCGCTAATTAGCTTAGTTCAAACACTGGAAGTGTATGGGTAGTGTTAGCCTGCCTCCTACCTGAGCTGAAATCAGCAGTCAGAAGCTGATTTCATTTTAGCTCTAAACTCTGTAAATATTTCACTTTATCAACATTTCAAACATGTTTAGGTGAGAAAGTAGCTGTTTAGATCAGCAGTGTGTCGTTAATTTGTCTAAATACCAGCTGTTTACAATTTTGTTGGGACGAATTCGGCGCTACTCAAGCTAGCCGTTGTGACCAACGCACTTCCGGTTACTTTCACAAAATAAAACACCCGTTTCCCTTTACATACAGAAAACCATGACGATAGAATTTGTGCTTTTACTTTGAAATAGGAAGCTAACCTACCCTCGATGTAGCTAGCTTGAACCAAAATAAAGCGTCTTTGCTTGAACCCTCCGTTTTGACCGATCTCGTCCCGTTAGCGGCATTTGACCGCTCAAGATGCCTTACCGGAGAGTTTTGTAGCTCTGAGACGAAGATCGGTCCGTTTAGAGTTGCTGAAGAGTTTCTCTGATGACTTTAGGTGGAGGCTAACACTACCCATACACTTCCAGTGTTTGAGCTAAGCTAATTAGCGACTTTAGGTGGAGGCAGGCTAACACTACCTATACACTTCCAGTGTTTGAGCTAAGCTAATTAGCGACTTTAGGTGGAGGCAGGCTAACACTACCTATACACTTCCAGTGTTTGAGCTAAGCTAATTAGCGACTTTAGGTAGGAGGCAGGCTAACACTATACACTTCCAGTGTTTGAGCTAAGCTAATTAGCGACTTTAGGTGGAGGCAGGCTAACACTACCTATACACTTCCAGCGTTTGAGCTAAGCTAATTAGCGACTTTAGGTAGGAGGCAGGCTAACACTACCTATACACTTCCAGTGTTTGAGCTAAGCTAATTACGGCGATACAGCTCTATCTCCCTTGTTACTGCACGCACAGTGGAAAGGATGGTGTCTATCTGCTGGTCATGGACTCGGGAGTGAGGCAAGACACGAAAAGAAAAATGTTGGCGTATCCCTTTAAGAGTTCATCATCATCATCATCATCAGGTTTTATTCCTGAGAGTTTTGTCCTGGTGCTGAACTGGTCTGGGACCAGCAGCTCTAAGCCTCTGGCTGTTTGCAGCCGTCACCGTGCTAATTGAAGACATCCCATAAACTCTGAGCAGAATCAGCAGTAAAACTCTTTGGTGAGTTACGGCTGCACGCTTCACCGCCCTCAATCAACTAATCAGCCGCCGTGTTTCCACATCGGGGGCCGAGCCAGGCTTATCTGAGCCGGGGTCAATCCAAAACGTCTGTGGAACAAGATATAAAGGCCGGTTTGTTAATCTGAAGCTATCGCAGCGAGAACAAACCACCTCGGCTGCAATCACATCTGCAGCGGCTCATCTGGAGACTAACATGATTTGGCTGCTGGGTGGAAGTGCATGACGAGTCCCTATCGGCCCCGAAACAGAGACCGAACCAGACCGGTCCTGATGTCTGTCCTTTCACTTTATCCCTCTGTCTTTACTCATTATTATATATTTTTATTATCATTACTACTACTTCAACCCAGCTCTGAGCTGCTGCCGACTGTTTGTCATGTTCCTGGTGAGGAGAAGCTCCGGCTCTCGCTGCCTCGTCACCAACGCTGCTTAAAGCAGAAGTGAGGTGAATGTTTGTGTTAATCTAAGTCTTAAATAGTTGTATCTTCGACAGCAATCACTTCTATAGAGTGTTTGGTCTGAAACACGGGTCTGTCAGTCACTCTGCTCTGCTCTGAGCCCAGGAGAAAACTTTCCTTGTATCCTACAACCTTTATCCAATGAGGAGAGAGAACGGCATAAAGGGGCAGTCCTCTCTGTGTGTGCAGCCAAGGGATGCGCCTGAATGTGGTGACGTAGGGACGAGGACCAATAGATCCATGACGAGGGCGGGGGCTGCTAACTCCATCGGCTGACAAGACGTTATGCTGCGTTCAAGGCAACTCGTAACTGGTGTTTTTCCGACCTGTGAAGTCGTACCAGTTCGATCTGGTACGAGTTCACGGGTCAGAAGTTACGAGTGGCCGTTATAGTGACTTTCACAGGTAAAACAGGTCGGAGAAACACGAGTGGGTTGCCTGGAACGCTACAAAGTCGTAAGTCGTGACTTGAAGCTGTAATTTACGGTTTCAAAAGCCTGCCTGGAACGCAGCATTAGCCAAAACCACCGGATCGCTTACTTCTGCTTTAAAGAGTAACTAAACCCCTAAACCACTTTTTTCTGCTGAAAACAAATGTATTTGGGTATAAGGTAGTGTTGTCAGTTGATTCTGGTCCAACTTTTGACATTTTAGTCAAAATATTTCAATTTGGTGTATTTTGTAGTAAAAATGTAGAGTGACTGCCCTCTATGGGTTGAAACACGGCTATTACAATCTAATGTTTCTATTGGCTGAGATGGAGGCAGATGACGTTTTGGAGGCAGCTTTCGTCATCGGCCACTAGCTCCCCGACCAATCAGCACCGGCTGCTGCCTGCCGCTAACGGTTGCTAGGCGCTCTAGCTGCTCTGCTGCGGCTAACGGCTGCTAACAGCTGCCTGAACGGGAATCGTTAGTGCGGCCGGCGCTAACGAGCCGTTAACGAGTTAACGAGCCGGCGGATCAGCTGTAGATGCTGTGTCACGGCTCTGGCGTCCTCTCCTAGTAGTGTCCGCCCTACTAGTGCTGTTAGAGTAGCTCGTTAGTAGCTCGTTAGCGCTAGCAGAAGTGTCGATGTGTGTTTATTACTTATTTTTCTCTTTTGTGTGATTTCGCGGGTGTGAATGGGGGGAGGGGGGAGGGGGGAGGGGGGATCGGAGAGTGCTCCTGGAGTCCCGCCCATAATCAAGGCATTTTTTGAATTTCAAGCTTAGAGCACGTCATCCAAAACTGAGGGGTTTTGTTCCCCTTTAAGTCTGAATGAGCTCTGATGGAGTTTTGTTTGTCCGACCTTCAGTTCAGCAGCAAACAGACAACAGGTGCATCATCAGTTGCTGCATGAAACCAGTGGTCAAGCAGCCTCCACCTCCAACACATCTGGCTCAGTAACAACCACTGTTCCCTCTCAGGTGTTTTACTGCTCCACCTCTTTGCCCAGAAGACAAAATAAGTTGCACACTCAAATATCCCCGACTAGTTTACTGTTTATTTATCCCTAATGTGGCTTCGAACTGTGAAATGTAGCTATGACCTTAACCGTGGTCTGTAGTGCAACTACCATTTAAGTTTTTGCTTGAGAATTATTATTAGTGTTCATATCAAGATGCTTCTGTGCCAAGAGTTGATGACACCAACTTGATGTTAGTTATTTTTTGACATAATTGTTCATATGGCAATAAATGCTAACTCTATTTTGCCAAAACAATATTGTATTTTGTTATCCTTAACTGTAACTGGAGCAGCCTAGGTAATGTTGTCAAAATAATCTGTTATTAATCATTATAGTAATAGCCAATAGTATTGATATGTGGAGTTGGAGAGGTGAGGCCGTAGCACCGGCATGTGGACGTAGCTACTGTGTATGCTAGTTGCTCAACCAGGTCATCAGGGGAGTTGAATTTCTGCTCAGGAGTTTTGAAAATTAGAGGGAACATTGGTAACAAACCTTCATCTGGACTCAAGGATTCGACCTGTCAGACTGACACATGGTTCAGGATCTGAATGAAACAGAGAGAGACATAAATTACAAACGGTGTCAAGTCCAAGTCCATCCCAGTCTCCAGTCCCAGTCCTCATAACAACCACGTGTCTTGATATTTACATTATTCCTCCTCAGCTACAGAGAAAAGATGATTGGATGTGAAATCTAAACCATATTTAATGTGAACAAAGTTTGTATTGAACAGAAGAACACAGCACACTGTTGTCATGGTGACACCAAGTTGTTCACATGGTTACACAAGCAGATACTTTAGTAGGTCTACAACTATTTGAGTTATCTGACTCCAGTATCCCAGCTCTACTTGTATTAGTTTGTGTGATGCATTCAATGTCCTCCTCCATCTGTGGTTGTATAGGCGTTACACTGAACCAACCTGCTCGTTTAAATAAAGTTTGGTGGTTTTGTATAGTGACGGCGGCTTCAGATAAAACCAACTCACCCACATCGTTCAGAGACCACGACCAGCGTCTCTCTGACTCCCAGACAGTTTCAACGGCTCACTGCTGTAAGAGTCAAAGCTGCAGTGTTTCTGCTGTTTGTTTCTCAACAGATATTATATCCTATATTTATAAAACGGAAAGGTGAAATCCTGCGATCTGATTGGTTGTTAACCGTGGTATAATGAGCAGTTACCACGGCTACTATTCTAAAAAATAAAAACTGTAGTAAAGTAGTGTAATTGACATGTTGAAGGTGAACTTTGACCTCCAGAGGGTTAACAATGGTAGAGGGGACTGAGCAGTGACAGAGCTACTTGGAGCTAACGTCTGGACAGCTGGGAACAGCTTTTTATTCTGCTGGAAGAAAACTACATGTCCTCTTTCATATTGTCATTATTGGTAACCGGTTTATAAAAGCAACATATCACTCCAGTCCGTGGTCTATGCTCATTCTACCACTCTAAGGGGGAACAACGCCCCTTAGAGTGGTAGAATGAGCAGAGACCACGGCCTGTCGTGATAGGCTATATTGCTTAAATATATATATTAGAGACACACACAAGTTGGTCTGGATATTGTTGATAAACGAGGCCCATTACGAGCTGCAGACTAAGGGGAGCTAATTAGAGATCCCAGCTCAGTTGAGAGAAGCAGAGCCGAGGTTCAGCGGTGAAGCAGGAAGTTTTTATTGCAGAGTTTCTCATTAAGCTGCAACGGCCATGAAAGAATAAAGTCTAAACACAGAGGAACGTCTTCTTCTTCATCAGTGACGGACGGGGCAGGATGGAGGTCATGGTGCAGCTCCCAGCTGATCCAGGATCAACATCTTTACAGTTTTATCTCAGTGAAGTTCTACAACAAATAATATCACCACCGATGAAGTATAAAAACGCTCTGAGCTCTGAACCTCATGGTTGTTTTAGAGGGAAATACAGAGACTGATGATGAAAAACTGTCCCTGAAGGCAACGTGCATCAGTGGTTTTGCATGAATTTCCCTCTAAAACAACTCTGTGTGGTAACGTTGTGTTATTATCTCATAGCGTGGTGAATGTGCAGCTCACAACTTGTCCACCAGAGCGTTGTGGAGTTGTTGGATTGTGTATTTGATGAGTTTGATGAGGGAAACCAAGAAATCCCATAATGAGCCTCCTCTGTAGCGTAGCTCTGAGCAGCTCACGGCTCTGCTCCGCCGTTCTAAAAACAGCTTGCACCGACAATTAAAGGTAACGAACCTACTGCTATGACTATAGGGATTATGGCAATGGGCCAATTTGACTAAATGTTGAACTATCCCTTTAAAAACGCTCCACCGTCACGTTCCCATCTAAAGGGTAAAAACGTGAAAATTTCACACTGCCATCTGGACGTCTGGCGTTCATACAACATCGAATTCCACAAACTTTCGTGTCACCGTGTGAACGCAGTTTGCCCCTAAAAAACGCTCGTCTAAATGTGGAATATAAAGTGAGAACGCAACAACGTCACTTTTGTGTTTCCTGTTCAGATCATGTCCGTGTAAACAGACAGTAGCCTCAGTGGCGGACCTTTCCCGCCAGTCTAGTTGTAGACGGCTCATAAGATCAATATTCACATAGATTACTTGTTGGATTGTCCCATTCTTTGTATTTTGCACTCTAACATCAGTAGGAAGCCAACCTGACTCAGTCTTGGTGGTTTGTGTGAATCGGAAGGTGGTGGCAGGCTAACCCCTGGGATGGGAATCAAGATTTATTCATCATATCCATCTGGATTCTGTAGCTTTTCCTGGAAATCTGAAACACAACTTCATTCATAAAACAACTCGACATAGATGTAATATGGATTATAAAACGTAAAGGTGAAATCCAGCGATCTGATTGGTTGTTAACCGTGGTATAATGAGCATATACCACGGCTACTATTCTAAAGCCTTATCACAGCGTAGGCTATCACTCCGCCTCAGGCACGTATGACTGGTATGAATGGAAGTTGTTGTCATGTATCCATGACAATGGACTGTTGCCGTCCGTAGCCAAAGACAGTCGATGTTTTTAGGATGTTAAAAACTGTAGTAAAGTAGTGTAATTGACATGTTGAAGGTGAACTTTGACCTCCAGAGGGTTAACAATGGTAGAGGGGACTGAGCAGTGACAGAGCTACTTGGAGCTAACGTCTGGAGAGGTGGGAACAGCTTTTTATTCTGCTTGAATACAACTACATGACATTGATGCGTATTCCTCTTTCATATTGTCATTATTGGTAACCGTTTTATAAAAGCAATATTGCTTAAATATCCCATATATTCATCATGAACAAGAAAGTGGTTCAACAACAGGTTAAAGAGAACCGGCGGCTGCCAGGCTGCAGGAGCCACGTCGTTGTTGGACAGTAAGAAACGCTGCATCTTTTAACGCTGTTCTCATCTAGAATTGAAACGTGTGTTTTATTTTTCATCAGAAATGTTTGAGGCTCCAGCCAGAACTTTTTATTTAGAAAAAGCCAAAACGTGGCGAATGAGAGAAACGATGAGGAGAAGGAGAAGAAGAAGGTTTATGGAGAATGATTTCAAACATCAGCTTCACCTGTTGTGTTTTTTAAAGGGACAACGAGGAGTTTCTATTTGGTTATAAAAAAGTCTGATATTAATGTGGATGAATCTCCGTTACCACTTGTTAATGGTCCATTTTAGATAAATCTATGGTTTTGTCTCTATGGTTATTTTGTTATTATTAGTGGTGGTGGAAATGCTGGGCGAGCCGACCAGCGTTTCTTTACTTTCGGTTTTGTGGCGAGTCATGAGAATAACGCCGCCGTATGAATCTCCGTTTATGGTGGGAACTACGACGGTATGTGATCGTCTTCCAACCTCTGACTTTAATTCTTGATGAATGAAAACATGAGTCTGTCTTGCGCCGGTCAAAGAATTTCACGGTGCGGAGGCTCATAAATGTAGTGTGGAAACACTTCACTTTAACAAAACTCCTCGTTGTCCCTTTAATTTCCCCTCTGAATAATTAACCCTTTAAACCAGTGCCCCCCGCAGGCCGACAGGTGTAACTGGCTCCGTTTTCCCCTGAGCGTCTCCGTTCTTCTCTGTTCTTCTCCCTCTGCTTCCCCTGAGCGTCTCCGTTCTTCTCCGTTCTTCTCCGTTCTTCTCTCTCTTCTTCCCCTGAGCGTCTCCGTTCTTCTCCGTTCTTCTCTCTCTGCTTCCCCTGAGCGTCTCCGTTCTTCTCTCTCTTCTTCCCCTGAGCGTCTCCGTTCTTCTCTCTCTTCTTCCCCTGAGCGTCTCCGTTCTTCTCTCTCTTCTTCCCCTGAGCGTCTCCGTTCTTCTCCCTCTGCTTCCCCTGAGCGTCTCCGTTCTTCTCTCTCTTCTTCCCCTGAGCGTCTCTGTTCTTCTCCCTCTGCTTCCCCTGAGCGTCTCCGTTCTTCTCTCTCTTCTTCCCCTGAGCGTCTCCGTTCTTCTCTCTCTTCTTCCCCTGAGCGTCTCTCTCCGTTCTTCTCTCTCTTCTTCCCCTGAGCGTCTCCGTTCTTCTCCCTCTGCTTCCCCTGAGCGTCTCCGTTCTTCTCTCTCTTCTTCCCCTGAGCGTCTCCGTTCTTCTCTCTCTTCTTCCCCTGAGCGTCTCCGTTCTTCTCTCTCTTCTTCCCCTGAGCGTCTCCGTTCTTCTCCCTCTGCTTCCCCTGAGCGTCTCCGTTCTTCTCCCTCTTCTTCCCCTGCAACCTGATCTCACAGAAATGCGTGAAATGACCACGAACACCTAGTACCAGATTCCGTGCTCCTTTCACGTAATGTGTTAAAATTACGTGAGAGAAGCACGGAAACAGTCTCCACTGAAAGCCAATGAGTCCAACTTCCGTGAGATGGCCACGCAAACCGTGTCGTGGTGGATGCACGCATTTTCAGCTTCAAAGACACCCCCAGTGCGTCAACAGCCTGACGAACGGTCACTGTCCCTCCTCGTCACATTTTTTTTTTTTTTTACTTTTCCTTAAAGCTTTATTGAACCTGATGCTGCTGTGTCTGACGTAGTTTACAGCAAGGACATCCTTTCGGTTATATATTTATTTATTTATTTATTTATTTATTTATTTAGTGATCATGGTGTTTGGTGCAGAATAATCAATAAATAAATAAATAAATTAGGTTGGAAGCTACGTCAGACCGGGGGGGGGGGGTTGTGGATTCTACAGGTGAAGACCACTTCCGCGTTCAAAAAGCTGCTCTGTTTAATCAATATTCTGAAGAAAGATCTGATTATTAGCCACAACGCTGTAACCATCCAAGGAAGACTGTGTAACAATATTATGTGCTTCTGCTGAGTCCAAAAGCCCTGTGTAATATCAACTTTATTTTAAGAAAACACGTTTTGTTTCCAATGTCATATCACGGAGAAGCACTACATTACCCATAATCCTCATATTTATCAGCGACGTGTCTAATTGGTTGAGCTTGCTGTTACCAGCAAATGAAAAAATAAAACAAATTGAGCTTATATTATTTTCTTAGTAACTAAAAGGTCTTAACATCTTTTTTGTTTTCAACATTGAATAAAAAAACGGTGCTATATTGTTAAAATTCAACAATAAAGTGCATACAAGTTGGCTTGACTTCTTTCTTTTTTTCTTTTTTTTCATAATTTTCACCAGCATCTTTCTGGTCCACATCACTTCACATTTAATGTAATTTTTAATTCAATGAGTGAAATTTTATTTTTTATCTGAAAAACATTATTATGAATTCAAGGGTCAGAGGTCACTGATTAGTGTTAAATGTAACCTTTTTGACCCTGTTTCCTTGAATAAATCACTAAGACTTTGATGCGGGAAGCTGAGATTTTGATTTGATTTTGTTCAGAGCACTAGGGACAAAGTTTCTGTAGAATTTCAGACCTGTCGGACGTCCAGAAGGGTCACAGCTGACCGTCCAGGCTCGTTTCTCGGCCTTCAAAGCCTAGATTTAGAAGCCTTTTGTCTAATGACGTCCACATCCTTGGGGTTATAAGGCTGAAAGTTTCATGTATTTGTCCGGGGGCCTAAGGCCATCCACCATGTGCAATTTCAAACCTGTGCGACCTTCACAAGTGTCAAAGGTCACTGATTTGTGACCTTTTTGACACCGTTTCCTTGAATAAAACACCAAGACTTTGATGCGGGAAGCTGAGATTTTAAAATGTGGTCCAGAATGTCTAGTAGATTGTGTGTGCAAAAGATTCAGAGCTCTGTGACATTCAGAAGGGTCACAAATAGCCAAAAAGCAATGCTCCTTTCTCTGACCTCTTATTAAAGGAGAAATGTTTAAACAGCAATTCTTTAATAGCTTCCAGATGCTTTGGCCTATCAGGCTGAATTTTTAGCTAAAGGAGCTGGTGTACGATCAGGAAGTAGGGGAGCTGTGCATAAAGCCAATTGGTAAGTGTCAAAGGTCACAGGGGTCAAACATCAAAGTGAATCCAGCCATTCCTGCTTTTTCTCAACAAAACATACACGCTTTAAGTTATCATCATGAAATATAAATATCTTGTATATCAGAGAGTCCTCTATCTGAATATTTTGGTCCCGTTGCTCTAGGGCCCCCGGGGGGCCACTTGGCTTTCCCATGCTCCCACAGAGTTGGGCCTCGGGGTGATGGATAAGGGCCTCACCATGAGTCCACAGGCCAAGTTTCAAGTGATTTGGTCGGTTTCTATGGAAACAGCGGCCTCAAGGATACAGAGGAATGCGGCTGTTTGAAGCCCCGCCTCTCGAAAAGTAATGGCTCGATCAGGACCAAACACACATCTACGCGTTCGTCTTGGGCCCCCGAACCATGTATTAAAAAATCAGAACTGTACGACTTTTGGAAATGTGTTTTGTCTATTTCGGCTTTTCTGACGAAGAGGGTCTCTCACGCTTTAAGTCTGACAGACTCTGAGTCTGAAAAGCCGAAATAGACAAAACACATTTCCAAAAGTCGTACAGTTCTGATTTTTTTAATACATGGTTCGGGGGCCCAAGACGAACGCGTAGATGTGTGTTTGGTCCTGATCAAGCCATTACTTTTCGAGAGGCGGGGCTTCAAACAGCCGCATTCCTCTGTATCCTTGAGGCCGCTGTTTCCATAGAAACCGACCAAATCACTTGAAACTTGGCCTGTGGACTCATGGTGAGGCCCTTATCCATCACCCCGAGGCCCAACTCTGTGGGAGCATGGGAAAGCCAAGTGGCCCCCCCGGGGCCCCTAGAGCAACGGGACCAAAATATTCTGATAGAGGACTCTCTGATATACAACCTATTAATATTTCATGATGATAACTTAAAGCGTGTATGTTTTGTTGAGAAAAAGCAGGAATGGCTGGATTCACTTTGATGTTTGACCCCTGTGACCTTTGACACTTACCAATTGGCTTTATGCACAGCTCCCCTACTTCCTGATCGTACACCAGCTCCTTTAGCTAAAAATTCAGCCTGATAGGCCAAAGCATCTGGAAGCTATTAAAGAATTGCTGTTTAAACATTTCTCCTTTAATATGAGGTCAGAGAAAGGAGCATTGCTTTTTGGCTATTTGTGACCCTTCTGAATGTCACAGAGCTCTGAATCTTTGCACACACAATCTACTAGACATTCTGGACCACATTTTAAAAGCTCATCTTCCCGCATCAAAGTCTTGGTGTTTTATTCAAGGAAACGGTGTCAAAAAGGTCACAAATCAGTGACCTTTGACACTTGTGAAGGTCGCACAGGTTTGAAATTGCACATGGTGGATGGCCTTAGGCCCCGGACAAATGCATGAAACTTTCAGCCTTATAACCCCAAGGATGTGGACGTCATTAGACAAAAGGCTTCTAAATCTAGGCTTTGAAGGCCGAGAAACGAGCCTGGACGGTCAGCTGTGACCCTTCTGGACGTCCGACAGGTCTGAAATTCTACAGAAACTTTGTCCCTAGTGCTCTGAACAAAATCAAATCAAAATCTCAGCTTCCCGCATCAAAGTCTTAGTGATTTATTCAAGGAAACAGGGTCAAAAAGGTTATATTTAACACTAATCAGTTACCTCTGACCCTTGAATTCATAATAATGTTTTTCAGATAAAAAATAAAATTTCACTCATTGAATTAAAAATTACATTAAATGTGAAGTGATGTGGACCAGAAAGATGCTGGTGAAAATTATGAAAAAAAGAAAAAAAGAAAGAAGTCAAGCCAACTTGTATGCACTTTATTGTTGAATTTTAACAATATAGCACCGTTTTTTTATTCAATGTTGAAAACAAAAAAGATGTTAAGACCTTTTAGTTACTAAGAAAATAATATAAGCTCAATTTGTTTTATTTTTTCATTTGCTGGTAACAGCAAGCTCAACCAATTAGACACGTCGCTGATAAATATGAGGATTATGGGTAATGTAGTGCTTCTCCGTGATATGACATTGGAAACAAAACGTGTTTTCTTAAAATACAGTTGATATTACACAGGGCTTTTGGACTCAGCAGAAGCACATAATATTGTTACACAGTCTTCCTTGGATGGTTACAGCGTTGTGGCTAATAATCAGATCTTTCTTCAGAATATTGATTAAACAGAGCAGCTTTTTGAACGCGGAAGTGGTCTTCACCTGTAGAATCCACAACCCCCCCCCCGGTCTGACGTAGCTTCCGACCTAATTTATTTATTTATTGATTGATTATTCTGCACCAAACACCATGATCACTAAATAAATAAATAAATAAATAAATATATAGTAACCGAAAGGATGTCCTTGCTGTAAAGTCAGACACAGCAGCATCAGGTTCAATAAAGCTTTAAGGAAAAGTAAAAAAAAAAAAAAAAAAAACGGGCACCTAATGAGTCAAGCATGTGACGAGGAGGGACAGTGACCGTTCGTCAGGCTGTTGACGCACTGGGGGTGTCTTTGAAGCTGAAAATGCGTGCATCCACCACGACACGGTTTGCGTGGCCATCTCACGGAAGTTGGACTCATTGGCTTTCAGTGGAGACTGTTTCCGTGCTTCTCTCACGTAATTTTAACACATTACGTGAAAGGAGCACGGAATCTGGTACTAGGTGTTCGTGGTCATTTCACGCATTTCTGTGAGATCAGGTTGTCCCCTGAGCGTCTCCGTTCTTCTCCCTCTTCTTCCCCTGAGCGTCTCCGTTCTTCTCCGTTCTTCTCCCTCTGCTTCCCCTGAGCGTCTCCGTTCTTCTCCGTTCTTCTCCCTCTGCTTCCCCTGAGCGTCTCCGTTCTTCTCCGTTCTTCTCCCTCTGCTTCCCCTGAGCGTCTCCGTTCTTCTCCCTCTGCTTCCCCTGAGCGTCTCCGTTCTTCCCTCTCTGCTTCCCCTGAGCGTCTCTGTTCTTCTCTCTCTTCTTCCCCTGAGCGTCTCCGTTCTTCTCCGTTCTTCTCTCTCTGCTTCCCCTGAGCATCTCCGTTCTTCTCTCTCTGCTTCCCCTGAGCGTCTCTCTCCGTTCTTCTCTCTCTTCTTCCCCTGAGCGTCTCCGTTCTTCTCCCTCTGCTTCCCCTGAGCGTCTCCGTTCTTCTCCCTCTGCTTCCCCTGAGCGTCTCCGTTCTTCTCCGTTCTTCTCCCTCTTCTTCCCCTGAGCTTCTCCGTTCTTCTCTCTCTGCTTCCCCTGAGCGTCTCCGTTCTTCTCCGTTCTTCTCTGTTCTTCTCTCTCTGCTTCCCCTGAGCGTCTCCGTTCTTCTCCGTTCTTCTCTGTTCTTCTCTGTTCTTCTCTCTCTGCTTCCCCTGAGCGTCTCCGTTCTTCTCCGTTCTTCTCTCTCTGCTTCCCCTGATCGTCTCCGTTCTTCTCCGTTCTTCTCTCTCTGCTTCCCCTGAGCATCTCCGTTCTTCTCCCTCTTCTTCCCCTGAGCGTCTCTCTCCGTTCTTCTCTCTCTTCTTCCCCTGAGCATCTCCGTTCTTCTCCCTCTGCTTCCCCTGAGCGTCTCTCTCCGTTCTTCTCCCTCTGCTTCCCCTGAGCGTCTCCGTTCTTCTCTTTCTTCTTCCCCTGAGTGTCTCCGTTCTTCTCCGTTCTTCTCCCTCTGCTTCCCCTGAGCGTCTCCGTTCTTCTCTCTCTGCTTCCCCTGAGTGTCTCTGTTCTTCTCCGTTCTTCTCCCTCTTCTTCCCCTGAGCGTCTCCGTTCTTCTCCGTTCTTCTCCCTCTGCTTCCCCTGAGCGTCTCCGTTCTTCTCTCTCTGCTTCCCCTGAGTGTCTCTGTTCTTCTCCGTTCTTCTCTTTCTTCTTCCCCTGAGTGTCTCTGTTCTTCTCCGTTCTTCTCTTTCTTCTTCCCCTGAGTGTCTCTGTTCTTCTCCGTTCTTCTCTTTCTTCTTCCCCTGAGTGTCTCCGTTCTTCTCCGTTCTTCTCCCTCTGCTTCCCCTGAGCGTCTCCGTTCTTCTCTCTCTGCTTCCCCTGAGTGTCTCTGTTCTTCTCCGTTCTTCTCCCTCTTCTTCCCCTGAGTGTCTCCGTTCTTCTCCGTTCTTCTCCCTCTGCTTCCCCTGAGCGTCTCTGTTCTTCTCCCTCTTCTTCCCCTGAGCGTCTCTGTTCTTCTCCGTTCTTCTCCCTCTGCTTCCCCTGAGCGTCTCCGTTCTTCTCCGTTCTTCTCCCTCTTCTTCCCCTGAGCGTCTCTGTTCTTCTCCCTCTTCTTCCCCTGAGCGTCTCTGTTCTTCTCCGTTCTTCTCTTTCTTCTTCCCCTGAGTGTCTCCGTTCTTCTCCGTTCTTCTCCCTCTTCTTCCCCTGAGCGTCTCTGTTCTTCTCCCTCTTCTTCCCCTGAGCGTCTCTGTTCTTCTCCGTTCTTCTCCCTCTGCTTCCCCTGAGCGTCTCCGTTCTTCTCCCTCTGCCTCCCCTGAGCGTCTCCGTTCTTCTCCGTTCTTCTCCCTCTTCTTCCCCTGAGCTTCTCCGTTCTTCTCCGTTCTTCTCTCTCTGCTTCCCCTGAGCGTCTCCGTTCTTCTCCGTTCTTCTCCGTTCTTCTCTCTCTGCTTCTCCTGAGTATCTCTCTCCGTTCTTCTCTCTCTGCTTCCCCTGAGCATCTCCGTTCTTCTCCGTTCTTCTCTCTCTGCTTCCCCTGAGCATCTCTCTCCGTTCTTCTCCCTCTTCTTCCCCTGAGCGTCTCCGTTCTCCTCCGTTCTTCTCTCTCTTCTTCCCCTGAGCGTCTCCGTTCTTCTCCGTTCTTCTCCGTTCTTCTCCCTCTTCTTCCCCTGAGCGTCTCCGTTCTTCTCTCTCTGCTTCCCCTGAGCATCTCCGTTCTTCTCCCTCTTCTTCCCCTGAGCTTCTCCGTTCTTCTCCGTTCTTCTCTCTCTGCTTCCCCTGAGCGTCTCCGTTCTTCTCCGTTCTTCTCTCTCTGCTTCCCCTGAGCGTCTCTCTCCCTTCTTCTCCCTCTTCTTCCCCTGAGCGTCTCCGTTCTTCTCTCTCTGCTTCTCCTGAGCATCTCTCTCCGTTCTTCTCTCTCTGCTTCCCCTGAGCGTCTCCGTTCTTCTCCGTTCTTCTCTCTCTTCTTCCCCTGAGCGTCTCCGTTCTTCTCCGTTCTTCTCTCTCTTCTTCCCCTGAGCGTCTCCGTTCTTCTCCCTCTGCTTCCCCTGAGCGTCTCCGTTCTTCTCCCTCTGCTTCCCCTGAGCGTCTCTCTCCGTTCTTCTCCCTCTGCTTCCCCTGAGCGTCTCCGTTCTTCTCTCTCTGCTTCCCCTGAGCGTCTCCGTTCTTCTCTCTCTGCTTCCCCTGAGCGTCTCCGTTCTTCTCTCTCTGCTTCCCCTGAGCGTCTCC
Organism: Trachurus japonicus; assembly: GCF_045865225.1. Taxonomy (NCBI): domain Eukaryota; kingdom Metazoa; phylum Chordata; class Actinopteri; order Carangiformes; family Carangidae; genus Trachurus; species Trachurus japonicus. The sequence continues at coordinate 35,698,128 of NC_140913.1, forward strand.
GTTCTTCTCCCTCTGCTTCCCCTGAGCGTCTCTGTTCTTCTCCGTTCTTCTCTCTCTGCTTCCCCTGAGCGTCTCCGTTCTTCTCTCTCTGCTTCCCCGGAACGTCTCCATTCTTCTCCGTTCTTCTCTCTCTTCTTCCCCTGAGCGTCTCTGTTCTTCTCCCTCTGCTTCCCCTGAGCGTCTCTGTTCTTCTCCGTTCTTCTCCCTCTGCTTCCCCTGAGCGTCTCTGTTCTTCTCCGTTCTTCTCCCTCTGCTTCCCCTGAGCGTCTCTGTTCTTCTCCGTTCTTCTCCCTCTGCTTCCCCTGAGCGTCTCCGTTCTTCTCCGTTCTTCTCCCTCTGCTTCCCCTGAGCGTCTCCGTTCTTCTCCCTCTGCTTCCCCTGAGCGTCTCTGTTCTTCTCCCTCTTCTTCCCCTGAGCGTCTCTCTCCGTTCTTCTCCCTCTGCTTCTCCTGAGCGTCTCTCTCCGTTCTTCTCCCTCTTCTTCCCCTGAGCGTCTCCGTTCTTCTCTCTCTGCTTCTCCTGAGCGTCTCTCTCCGTTCTTCTCCCTCTTCTTCCCCTGAGCGTCTCCGTTCTCCTCCGTTCTTCTCTCTCTTCTTCCCCTGAGCGTCTCCGTTCTTCTCCGTTCTTCTCCCTCTTCTTCCCCTGAGCGTCTCCGTTCTTCTCTCTCTGCTTCCCCTGAGCATCTCCGTTCTTCTCCCTCTTCTTCCCCTGAGCTTCTCCGTTCTTCTCCGTTCTTCTCTCTCTGCTTCCCCTGAGCGTCTCCGTTCTTCTCTGTTCTTCTCTCTCTGCTTCCCCTGAGCGTCTCTCTCCGTTCTTCTCCCTCTTCTTCCCCTGAGCGTCTCCGTTCTTCTCTCTCTGCTTCTCCTGAGCATCTCTCTCCGTTCTTCTCTCTCTGCTTCCCCTGAGCGCCTCCGTTCTTCTCCGTTCTTCTCTCTCTTCTTCCCCTGAGCGTCTCCGTTCTTCTCCGTTCTTCTCTCTCTTCTTACCCTGAGCGTCTCCGTTCTTCTCCCTCTGCTTCCCCTGAGCGTCTCCGTTCTTCTCCCTCTGCTTCCCCTGAGCGTCTCTCTCTGTTCTTCTCCCTCTGCTTCCACTGAGCGTCTCCGTTCTTCTCTCTCTTCTTCCCCTGAGCGTCTCCGTTCTTCTCCCTCTTCTTCCCCTGAGCGTCTCCGTTCTTCTCCCTCTTCTTCCCCTGAGCGTCTCTCTCCGTTCTTCTTCCTCTGCTTCCCCTGAGCGTCTCTCTCCGTTCTTCTCCCTCTGCTTCCCCTGAGCATCTCCGTTCTTCTCCCTCTTCTTCCCCTGAGCGTCTCCGTTCTTCTCCGTTCTTCTCCCTCTGCTTCCCCTGAGCGTCTCCGTTCTTCTCTCTCTGCTTCCCCTGAGTGTCTCTGTTCTTCTCCGTTCTTCTCCCTCTTCTTCCCCTGAGCGTCTCCGTTCTTCTCCGTTCTTCTCCCTCTGCTTCCCCTGAGCGTCTCCGTTCTTCTCTCTCTGCTTCCCCTGAGTGTCTCTGTTCTTCTCCGTTCTTCTCTTTCTTCTTCCCCTGAGTGTCTCTGTTCTTCTCCGTTCTTCTCTTTCTTCTTCCCCTGAGTGTCTCTGTTCTTCTCCGTTCTTCTCTTTCTTCTTCCCCTGAGTGTCTCCGTTCTTCTCCGTTCTTCTCCCTCTGCTTCCCGAGCGTCTCCGTTCTTCTCTCTCTGCTTCCCCTGAGTGTCTCTGTTCTTCTCCGTTCTTCTCCCTCTTCTTCCCCTGAGTGTCTCCGTTCTTCTCCGTTCTTCTCCCTCTGCTTCCCCTGAGCGTCTCTGTTCTTCTCCCTCTTCTTCCCCTGAGCGTCTCTGTTCTTCTCCGTTCTTCTCCCTCTGCTTCCCCTGAGCGTCTCCGTTCTTCTCCGTTCTTCTCCCTCTTCTTCCCCTGAGCGTCTCTGTTCTTCTCCCTCTTCTTCCCCTGAGCGTCTCTGTTCTTCTCCGTTCTTCTCTTTCTTCTTCCCCTGAGTGTCTCCGTTCTTCTCCGTTCTTCTCCCTCTTCTTCCCCTGAGCGTCTCTGTTCTTCTCCCTCTTCTTCCCCTGAGCGTCTCTGTTCTTCTCCGTTCTTCTCCCTCTGCTTCCCCTGAGCGTCTCCGTTCTTCTCCCTCTGCCTCCCCTGAGCGTCTCCGTTCTTCTCCGTTCTTCTCCCTCTTCTTCCCCTGAGCTTCTCCGTTCTTCTCCGTTCTTCTCTCTCTGCTTCCCCTGAGCGTCTCCGTTCTTCTCCGTTCTTCTCCGTTCTTCTCTCTCTGCTTCTCCTGAGTATCTCTCTCCGTTCTTCTCTCTCTGCTTCCCCTGAGCATCTCCGTTCTTCTCCGTTCTTCTCTCTCTGCTTCCCCTGAGCATCTCTCTCCGTTCTTCTCCCTCTGCCTCCCCTGAGCGTCTCCGTTCTCCTCCGTTCTTCTCTCTCTTCTTCCCCTGAGCGTCTCCGTTCTTCTCCGTTCTTCTCTCTCTGCTTCCCCTGAGCGTCTCCGTTCTTCTCCGTTCTTCTCCGTTCTTCTCTCTCTGCTTCTCCTGAGTATCTCTCTCCGTTCTTCTCTCTCTGCTTCCCCTGAGCATCTCTCTCCGTTCTTCTCCCTCTGCCTCCCCTGAGCGTCTCCGTTCTCCTCCGTTCTTCTCCCTCTTCTTCCCCTGAGCTTCTCCGTTCTTCTCCATTCTTCTCTCTCTGCTTCCCCTGAGCGTCTCCGTTCTTCTCCGTTCTTCTCCGTTCTTCTCTCTCTGCTTCTCCTGAGTATCTCTCTCCGTTCTTCTCTCTCTGCTTCCCCTGAGCATCTCCGTTCTTCTCCGTTCTTCTCTCTCTGCTTCCCCTGAGCATCTCTCTCCGTTCTTCTCCCTCTTCTTCCCCCGAGCGTCTCCGTTCTCCTCCGTTCTTCTCTCTCTTCTTCCCCTGAGCGTCTCCGTTCTTCTCCGTTCTTCTCCCTCTTCTTCCCCTGAGTGTCTCCGTTCTTCTCTCTCTGCTTCCCCTGAGCATCTCCGTTCTTCTCCCTCTTCTTCCCCTGAGCTTCTCCGTTCTTCTCCGTTCTTCTCTCTCTGCTTCCCCTGAGCGTCTCCGTTCTTCTCCGTTCTTCTCTCTCTGCTTCCCCTGAGCGTCTCTCTCCGTTCTTCTCCCTCTTCTTCCCCTGAGCGTCTCCGTTCTTCTCTCTCTGCTTCTCCTGAGCATCTCTCTCCGTTCTTCTCTCTCTGCTTCCCCTGAGCGTCTCCGTTCTTCTCCGTTCTTCTCTCTCTTCTTCCCCTGAGCGTCTCCGTTCTTCTCCGTTCTTCTCTCTCTTCTTCCCCTGAGCGTCTCCGTTCTTCTCCCTCTGCTTCCCCTGAGCGTCTCTCTCCGTTCTTCTCCCTCTGCTTCCCCTGAGCGTCTCCGTTCTTCTCTCTCTGCTTCCCCTGAGCGTCTCCGTTCTTCTCCGTTCTTCTCCCTCTGCTTCCCCTGAGCGTCTCTGTTCTTCTCCGTTCTTCTCTCTCTGCTTCCCCTGAGCGTCTCCGTTCTTCTCTCTCTGCTTCCCCGGAACGTCTCCATTCTTCTCCGTTCTTCTCTCTCTTCTTCCCCTGAGCGTCTCTGTTCTTCTCCCTCTGCTTCCCCTGAGCGTCTCTGTTCTTCTCCGTTCTTCTCCCTCTGCTTCCCCTGAGCGTCTCTGTTCTTCTCCGTTCTTCTCCCTCTGCTTCCCCTGAGCGTCTCTGTTCTTCTCCGTTCTTCTCCCTCTGCTTCCCCTGAGCGTCTCCGTTCTTCTCCGTTCTTCTCCCTCTGCTTCCCCTGAGCGTCTCCGTTCTTCTCCCTCTGCTTCCCCTGAGCGTCTCTGTTCTTCTCCCTCTTCTTCCCCTGAGCGTCTCTCTCCGTTCTTCTCCCTCTGCTTCTCCTGAGCGTCTCTCTCCGTTCTTCTCCCTCTTCTTCCCCTGAGCGTCTCCGTTCTTCTCTCTCTGCTTCTCCTGAGCGTCTCTCTCCGTTCTTCTCCCTCTTCTTCCCCTGAGCGTCTCCGTTCTCCTCCGTTCTTCTCTCTCTTCTTCCCCTGAGCGTCTCCGTTCTTCTCCGTTCTTCTCCCTCTTCTTCCCCTGAGCGTCTCCGTTCTTCTCTCTCTGCTTCCCCTGAGCATCTCCGTTCTTCTCCCTCTTCTTCCCCTGAGCTTCTCCGTTCTTCTCCGTTCTTCTCTCTCTGCTTCCCCTGAGCGTCTCCGTTCTTCTCTGTTCTTCTCTCTCTGCTTCCCCTGAGCGTCTCTCTCCGTTCTTCTCCCTCTTCTTCCCCTGAGCGTCTCCGTTCTTCTCTCTCTGCTTCTCCTGAGCATCTCTCTCCGTTCTTCTCTCTCTGCTTCCCCTGAGCGCCTCCGTTCTTCTCCGTTCTTCTCTCTCTTCTTCCCCTGAGCGTCTCCGTTCTTCTCCGTTCTTCTCTCTCTTCTTACCCTGAGCGTCTCCGTTCTTCTCCCTCTGCTTCCCCTGAGCGTCTCCGTTCTTCTCCCTCTGCTTCCCCTGAGCGTCTCTCTCCGTTCTTCTCCCTCTGCTTCCCCTGAGCGTCTCCGTTCTTCTCTCTCTGCTTCCCCTGAGCGTCTCCGTTCTTCTCCCTCTTCTTCCCCTGAGCGTCTCTCTCTGTTCTTCTCCCTCTGCTTCCACTGAGCGTCTCCGTTCTTCTCTCTCTTCTTCCCCTGAGCGTCTCCGTTCTTCTCCCTCTTCTTCCCCTGAGCGTCTCCGTTCTTCTCCCTCTTCTTCCCCTGAGCGTCTCTCTCCGTTCTTCTTCCTCTGCTTCCCCTGAGCGTCTCTCTCCGTTCTTCTCCCTCTGCTTCCCCTGAGCATCTCCGTTCTTCTCCGTTCTTCTCCCTCTTCTTCCCCTGAGCGTCTCCGTTCTTCTCCCTCTTCTTCCCCTGAGCGTCTCCGTTCTTCTCCGTTCTTCTCCCTCTGCTTCCCCTGAGCGTCTCTGTTCTTCTCCGTTCTTCTCTCTCTGCTTCCCCTGAGCGTCTCCGTTCTTCTCTCTCTGCTTCCCCGGAACGTCTCCATTCTTCTCCGTTCTTCTCTCTCTTCTTCCCCTGAGCGTCTCCGTTCTTCTCCCTCTTCTTCCCCTGAGCGTCTCCGTTCTTCTCTCTCTTCTTCCCCTGAGCGTCTCTGTTCTTCTCCCTCTGCTTCCCCTGAGCGTCTCTGTTCTTCTCCGTTCTTCTCCCTCTTCTTCCCCTGAGCGTCTCCGTTCTTCTCTCTCTTCTTCCCCTGAGCGTCTCTGTTCTTCTCCCTCTGCTTCCCCTGAGCGTCTCTGTTCTTCTCCGTTCTTCTCCCTCTGCTTCCCCTGAGCGTCTCTGTTCTTCTCCGTTCTTCTCCCTCTGCTTCCCCTGAGCGTCTCCGTTCCTCTCCGTTCTTCTCCCTCTGCTTCCCCTGAGCGTCTCTGTTCTTCTCCCTCTTCTTCCCCTGAGCGTCTCTCTCCGTTCTTCTCCCTCTTCTTCCCCTGAGCGTCTCCGTTCTTCTCTCTCTTCTTCCCCTGAGCATCGCTCTCCGTTCTTCTCCCTCTTCTTCCCCTGAGCGTCTCCGTTCTTCTCCGTTCTTCTCTCTCTGCTTCTCCTGAGCGTCTCTCTCCGTTCTTCTCCCTCTTCTTCCCCTGAGCGTCTCCGTTCTTCTCTCTCTTCTTCCCCTGAGCGTCTCCGTTCTTCTCCGTTCTTCTCTCTCTGCTTCCCCTGAGCGTCTCCGTTCTTCTCCCTCTGCTTCCCCTGAGCGTCTCCGTTCTTCTCTGTTCTTCTCTCTCTTCTTCCCCTGAGCATCTCTCTCCGTTCTTCTCTCTCTTCTTCCCCTGAGCATCTCTCTCCGTTCTTCTCCCTCTTCTTCCCCTGAGCGTCTCCGTTCTTCTCCGTTCTTCTCCCTCTGCTTCCCCGTGTCGCTCACACGCTGCTCGTTGGGTCGTTGTGAGTGTGAGAGCGCTGGGAGCTAATTACAGGTCTCAGATCAGCGACGTCGCTGCTGCTGTTGCCGCGGCGACGTCACACTCTGGTGAACGCACTCAGACTTCAGCTTCACTGGGACCGTTAGAAACATCTGCACCGGTCCACCAGCGTTTCTCTTAAATTATCATTTTTATGTCTTTTAAATGCTCGTTAATCTGCAGCGGGGAGAGACAGAGGAGACGGAGGAGGGTGGACGATGAAGTTTGTGCTTCTTCTTCTCTCAGGACACAGGGAAGAAAAAAACAGCTCGTATTCTCAAATAAATGTGATTTAAAGGGTGTGGTATATTGATGTGTTGATGAAAAGAAGGGATCACCGCTGACACGTCTTCGCTTGTATTCAAAAAAGGAGTTTATTAACAAGAAGAAGAACAGTGTACAAAAAATGTCGGATCCTGGAGCATCTCTGGTGCCAAAATTAGATCTCCTTCTCTCAACTCAAAAACCTTCCTTTTTACTGTATATGTTGGCTTATCTCCAACAATCCACCTTCTCCAGACAGAGAGAAACCTCCCATCCAGATGTCCAAGGACCTCTGACCTAACCTTTTAACTTTTAGGCAAGAACGAACCCAATGTCCTGTAACTCGTGTCTCTTGCCCATTAGACAAGACAACAGGATCATTCAGTCATATTGAACCATGCATAATATCCCATTAGGTCAGATGACTTCTAAGCAAATTATGGAACCCATGAAGTATAGAGCATCTGTCCAGAAAAGGCGTACATACATACATACAAAGAAGAACATACAATACTTTAAGATATTACAGTAAGAAAGTTAAGGAGTATAATATACTACAAGGGAAAGAGAAAAGCTGCTTGAAGCATCGATCGTCTTTAACAAACTGAAGACTCAGACAGTGTTTTAGTTTTAACAGGTTTCTCTCTGAAGGCTCCTGGTGGGCGGAGCTTAACACTCCTCCATCCTTCCTTTCTCCCTTCCTTCCTTCTTTCCACAATCATTTTTCCATTCCTTCCTTCTTCCCTCCCATCTTTCCCTTCACCCATCCTTCTGCTTCCCTCCTTGACCTTCCTATCTGTTCCTTCCCTCCATTTTTCTCTCCTTCCTTTTCCCCTTCCTTCTGTCCTTCCTTCCCTTCGTCCTTACTTCTTCTTCCTTCCTCTTTTGATCTAATAGGCCCAATATGTTGCCTCCCTCCCTCCCTCCATCTTTCTTTCCTTCCTTTTTCCCTTCCTTCTTTCCACAATCATTTTTCCTTCCTTCCTTCACGCTTCCTGCCTTCCTTTTTTCCTTTCTTCCTTCTTTCCCTTCGTCCTTCCTTCCTTCCTTCCTTCCTTTCTTCCTTTCTTCCTTCTTTCCCTTCGTCCTTTCTTCTTTGACCCAGGAGGACAACAGGAGGGTTAAGGCTATCTTAGGGGCGGATTAGCTTTGTGACATCACAAAGTTACAGACATTTTAAGGCTCAGTTTGTTTCCTTTACAAAATAAAAGCACAGTTAATGTTAATGTTGTTGTTTTAACATAGTAATTACATGTATTTACTCTTGTTCAAACAACTTACAAACTACAGAGCTTTTAATAACAACACAACAGCTTCTGTTCTGGTGTGAAGCGTCTCCGATGGTAGAAGCTGAGACAGAAGCTCAGGAGAAGAAAACACCGACGCTTGAGAGATGGAAATACTGCAACAAACCCAAAACTTCAAAGAAAAAAAAAATTCAGACCGTTGCAAGTTAAGAAACAGAAACAACATTGAAGCTCATAAAGGAAGTGAATGGGAAAGAGTGAAAGTCTGGCAGAAAGCTCGGGCGCTTTAGAGAAATAAAGAGGGATATAAGGCTGTGAAAAGTAATCTCAAAAGAAAAGCTTGAAAGAAAGTCAAAAGATCTGAGGCTCTGAACACAAAAACAAAACAACAAGCTTAAAACAAGTGTTAAAAGATTGACAGAGGACAGCTTAACAGAATTAAATCTGGGCGCAAATAAAGCCTGAAATAAAATTTTAAAGAAAGCAGCACAATGGAAATAAACAGGAAGCTTGAAAGGAGGTTATATAAGCAGGACAGACGGAGAGAGAGAAACACCACAAAGAAACAAAACGGAGAGAAAACTGGACTTTGCACGTATTAATTTAGCTCACGCTGATTTGACAACAGCTGAGTTTGTGTGCAGCGATAAGCAGACTGAAGAGCCCCGAGCGCTCGCTTTCAACATCAGTCAGAGGATTAAGAGGAAACAGAAACTCCCTCAGAGTCATTAAGGGGAAAAAGCACGGCCATAAAAAAAACTGCTTCTTTAAAGTGTTTTATTAAAAGGCAGAATTACATGGAGCCTGCTGAGCATCCAGCACTGATCTGAGACCAGCTTCCTTCTGTCTGTCAGTGTGGTGTGTTCAAGTGCCTGGAGGCTCTGTGGGAAATCTTCCAAACTGGTGAAATCAGATCAAAACACGCCTCAGGAGAGAGAGAGAGACAATACAACTCTATAGTCTCATGCAGATCTGGTCCCGATGAACATTCAGTCGTCAGGATTCAACCACAGATCCTCTATTTACCCAGATAGGCTACTCCATGATAGAAACGGTGACACTTCCTGTCTCCTAAAGTGTCGTCTGTAAAAATGTGTAGATGAAAGTGAGATATTTATATTTTCTTATGATGAAATTAAATATTTACACTACTAACAGTCATATTTAGCTTGACGAAAATTTGATAAATTTCACGGGAGTTCGCGGCCGTTTGTTTCACGTTGCCTAGGAGATCTGTGCCAAATCTTGTGAGAGTGTGTCGTAGAGACAGAGACAGGTCGTGAACGGGGACAGCTCTCCATTCCGACACACCTCCACTTCGACACCCCGCTGTTCCAACACCCCCCCCCCCCCCCCCCGCAGCTGTCCACTGTCCAAGGTGCTGAACCGCGTGACGTTGTTTACATTCTGCTTCGTGGCTTGTCTGTGAAACGTGCTGCTCAGAGACTGGGCAGATCTGTCCCACTTGCTTTCTCCCCGACGTTGTTGGAGATCTCCACACAGTAATAGAAATAGTCCCCCCCTACCCCCTCCCCCCCTCCGAGCGCCTTGAGTTTAGGTAATGAAGAAAAGAGTTGGTTAAGTTTAGTAAAAAAGACCAGGTAGAGGCTAGACAGGCTAGAAGCATAATGAACGTTATATGTCATTAATATGAAGTATTTGCTTGTTTTGCAGTTAATTATGCACATGATCCGTTTGACCCCAAAAAGGAAAAAAGGATCAATGCGCACTGCGCACTGGGGTTTTCCCCCAATAGCCTTTTCGGAGTAGCGGGGTCTTTAGAAAAAATAGAAAACCCCGCTATTACGATGAATGGAAGTCTATTGTCGGAAAGGCGGGGCTTCGGAAAGGCGGGGTGTAACCGTCGTGAACAAAGTTCATTTTCTCCTGATGTGTCCGTATGAAAATTGCCATTTTTGTGTCAAAATGTTCAGAAGACTCAGTGACTGTGGGGCGAAAGGATCGACCATAATCTGTGTTCACGTTCAATGTTCCTGTACTCATTCAATAATGATATAAATGTGGTTTTTAGAGCTGCAGTGGACCGGCAGCAGGAGACTGAGATCATCTGGCTCTAAAACTTCACTGGTGTCTGGATGTTCTCCCCTTCACTCTGCACAGCCACATGTTGGACGTTACAACAACCTCTGAGTCATGCTGAGTCCATGAGCTTCAGATAGCTTCTATTAGCTGTGTGTTGCTCCTCCTCCTCCTCCTCCTCATCAGGGACCGTCCAGACTGGAGAACCGACCTGGTGCTGGATCTTCACTCTGTCTTTATCGAACGTGTCAACATCAACATGTTTTACAGGAAGATGAGCAAAAGTGAGTTTATGTCCAATTTGTGGTTTTTGTTGAAGAAGATGTTCCTTTACAGCCCATAATAAAGGTAATAAAAACCCAATGGGCTGTACAAAGAATAAATAAGAATGAATAATTAAAGAGGTAAAAAAAGAAAAGAAAAACGTGTCCAAACAGAAAGAAGCAGTAAATCTAGTTAAAGTTTTCTGAGGCGACGGAGCTTCAGAGGAACTGCTCGGTGTGAACGAAGCCTCGTTTGTGCTCTGGTTTTGTTTGCAGCAAATAAATAATAAAATCAAATAAAAGCTGTTTATATTTGCATCCTGTCGGTGCCTCAGGCCTTTTCTGCCTCAGAGGTTTAAATTCCCAGAGTGTCGGCTGGAAGGTAAGTTACCTGTGTGGCACCGCGGCTGGATGATCCCTCTCTTCCCATTGTTGAAGTCTCACTGTGACAGCAACACGAAGCCTAACGCAGCAGCAGCAGCAGCAGCGTTTAGTTTCACAGCCACAGCCGTGAAATAGATGTTTTATCTGTGACATGAAGATATAAAATCACCGATTGATCCGTTTTGATCGTATTGTGTGTGGTCGTGTGCTCTGATATTCCCAACACACATCAAGATTTGTCCAACAACCACTAGAGATTCATCAAAAAAATAACCATTAAACCGTTAAACCGTTTTGCGCATTTCATAAAAATTTGCTCCAAAAAGTTTGATACATTTGGATGGAAACCTGACTAGTGACTTCCCTCACACACGAGACGACTTATTGATCGTAAACACTGAACAGGTTCAATATTTACAACCGTCGACCATGTTCTGAGCAGATCATCAGGAGAAATGATTGTTATTATCTATCTGTTGAGATAAATGACTCATCATTTGGGCCACAAACTTATAAAACTGTCCAAATGTGAAAAACAAAAACTTTGCTCATTTATCATCAGAATATTTACTTAGGAATAATAATAATAATGAACTCTTCACATTAAAGACGCTGCGGTCGGTTCATCAGCTTATCATTCAGGTTTAGTTTGTTTTTTATTTCTTGATAAATAATCAAGAAATAAAATTAATTTAATTTTTATTTAATAAAAAATTTAATGAATTAAATTAGTTTAAATCAATAAAACATTTGAAAAAATGTTTTAAATCTCCTAAATAACGGAGCAGAGCTGAAGGCAACGACTGCTGCTGCTCATTTAGAGTCCAGAGATGTTTAATCCGTGGTCGTATACAGACAACACACGTTTGTGCAGCAGCTGCCATGTTCACACGCTGCTTTGGCTCTATACACACACACACACACGCACACACACACACACACATAGAAGGGTTGACATAAATAAACAGTTTCAGATTACTTTCAGTACTCAACTATATATCGCTCTTCGTCTCGTTGCCCTTTTCAAGAAATAAAGAAAATGCAAAAATATTCAACTGAAAAAGATGTTTTATCTTCTCAGCATCGTCCAACCACACAAATCCGTTATTTGGATCTACTTTACTAAACAATTTTTGTCTTATAGAGTCATAGAAAGGACAGTAGAACACTAAATGAATTTCATTCTCCACTTATTGGATGTCACATAAATTACAAACTCTACGGTCTTCTGCTGTGCCGACACATCTGCCTGTCTCCATATGAAGACCAAGAACACCAGCTGTTAATATGAAGCACACAGAGATCTTTTCTTTTTAGACAAATTATACAAAACATAGTTTTCTGGGCCAAATACCCGTTTTATTTCACAGTTAAGTATGCAGTTTTGGTTTTCCCTAAATATCTAATGCCCATCTATCTTTACTTTGTTGTAAAATAATCTCTTTTAATACGTTTATAAATAGAGTTATTGTTAATATTACTATTACTGATGATCAAATATCTGACTCCTGCACCTCTTCCATGTAGAACCTGCCTGTGTGAGTACAGATACAGGTAGTACAGGTAGTAGAGGTAGTAGAGGTACAGATATACCTGTGTTCTGAATGATTTGTAGCTATTTGTATTGTAAGAGATGAACAGTAACTCTCCCTGTGCAGCCGAAGCCGTAGAAGTTCATATTTAATAGTGAACTATCTGAGTCCATTCATCTGTGAGACTTTTGTCAGGGCGCTCCATCACCGCTCGTCTGAGTAAACGTGTCAGTCAGTGTCTGAGGCCTGATTGATGCCTCCGGCTCCCTGCTGCTGCTTACATCCCATATTAAACACTCTGCACTTGTTGTTCACAGCCATAAATAATTTAAAGTCATGCTCCTTTCATCACCAGCACTTCATGTTCCTCTTAGAATAAAATGAGCTGCAAGTGAAGATGGGAAACGACGAGACGAGACGAGACGTCACAGAGCAGCGGATATGAACACACACTGAGTCCAACGAGTTAAACAACGTGTTCATGTGGTTTATCTCCAACATACTGAAAGCAGGGCCGTAGCCAGGATTTTTGAAATACCGAGGTCATAGTCGTGGTGCGCGGGGGGCTGGCGTCAGAAATTTTGGGCAATTTTATATTAAAAGGCTTCAATCTGGTGCACTTTGACAGATAAAAACTACACACATCATATTAGATTAATCCCATTTTTATGATATTATCATCACTAGTGATCATCCAGAGAAGACCCAACTTCACTGAATTCTGATGAGAACACACCACCTATTACAAACAGTAGACTAGCTCCTCACATTCGTAGCAGCCACAGAGTAGCAAAAATATTATATTATAAAGTTTAATTCCAGCTCGAAAAAAAAAAGAGTCTGAAATGCAATGTGAAGGTCCTGGTTGTTAACATAAAGATTAACAGGTTTCTAGGGTGAAGTGTGCACTCTTTTTTTTTACCATAGCTATAGCCTACTATTTTTGGGGTGACTTCCTTCTGGAGCGTCAGCTGTGTTCCTTATGGTTGTTGGTTTGTGTAGTATTTCACATTTCTATGCATATTTTTTATGAGTAAAATATTGGTGTCAAACTTCATTTTGGTTGTATGGTCTTCTTTGAATGGGAAAATATGAAGAGGTCTAGGTGAAATCAAAATGAGCCAAAAACAGTTGTATTTGGATGGAGTGAATATTATGACACAGGCTATTAGTGAAATATAATTAGTTTTCCAAAGGTCAAATTCCACCTGGACATACGTATCTCTGATAATAAAACAGCTGCAAAATTGCTCAGGTTCATTTTTTTAGCATCTACTTTTACACAGTTAGCCTACACATTACTTATTAATTTGCCTGATATCCCATGATTCAAAGGTAGATTTTACTCTAATGTGATTTTTGTTAGTATTCTTACTAGGCAGAGATGAAAAATTTACATTTTCTACTGTAGCCTACTCCAGACATGTCTGTAGTAATCTCACAGGTCTTAGCTTTCTTTAAATAAATAAAAAAGACTGAAATAAAACTAATGGTTGCCTAAACTTTACACCGTATGCTCTTTGTTAAATCTGTCCAAAATTTTTTAGAAAAAATTTCACAGTCTTTGTTTGTGAAATATTTGTGCTCGTGCACCACATATGCTCACATCTTGTGCATCTCCTGGGGGCTAAGCCCCCCCTGTCCTTAAAACTTAGTGACGCCCCTGTCTGTAAACATAAAATGTATCATGTCACTGTGCTTTTCACATAAAGTTGATGGAAGAATGGACAGTGCAGTAGATGCCCCCTCAGTATAGTATCTGCAGGAAAGAGGTCTCTCTCCCCCACTTAGCTCAACTAGTGCATAGTGCAGGACACAGACTGTAAATGGCGCTGAATTGACCCTATTAAACAGCTGTTTTCTCCGCATACATGAGGTTCCGTCCCGAAATAATACAGCGCTTCAAGTGCACGTATGTACAAAACGTTTACAGTGTAACAACTGGTTGGAAAGAGCAGTTTATCTAGAGCCAACCGACTCACTCAGTAGCCTTCTCCTCCATGCACGCAGGCTCCGCGACGCGCTGTATCACTCGTTTTTTCCGAATGAATCGCCTTTTTTCCCGCGACCAGTAAACAAACACCAGCGTACGTGAGGGCGTCAATAAACAAGAGCATTATAGGCCTACCGGAATTGTTTGGACAAGAGAGGAGTCACTCAGTCACCTTCCATCTGTCCTCCCTAATACTTTGCACTTTTTTTTTTTTTTCATTCATTAGGCCGAAAAAAATACCGAGGTCATGACCTCGGTGTCCTCAATGGTAGCTACGGCCTTGACTGAAAGATAACAGAACTAGCTCCACTGCTCGCTCCTATCCACCACTTTCCGGAGAATGAGGCTGGGTGTCGCCATGACGCTCCATTCCAAGGTTACTGTATTGTATTGTTGATAGCATAGACTGGTTGATAGACATTGACCGTGATGACTTTATGTATAATCAAAACGTAATTTTAATGAGAACAATACGGACGAGGTTTTAGCTTTATGTCACATTTTCACGTTACTATATCACCGTTGTGACTACTCTGATGTTTATAAAACTCATTATTGAACAAACATTACTATTAAGATAAGCTGGGCTAACCGTTAGCTGTTAGCCGTTAGCCGTTAGCAGTGTCTTAAATAACTCAATAAACGCTCCATGAAAAAAATATTTTTTCCAGCGGATATCCTAGTTCCAACATGACTGAGCTAACTGGAGTAGTTTCATGTCGTGTCCCACAACGGGAGGGTTTTAACAGCTGACGTCCTGCTGTTAGCTTAGCTGCTGCTGTTAGCTGTCAGCAGCAGCTAAGCTAACGGCTACGATAACCATGACTAATCACAAAAACGTGCACACAGAAATAGTAATGTTTGTTCAGCAATTAGTTTTCTAGACTTAACAAACATCAGATTTAGTCAAAACGGTTTTGGCAGCCCGGAGCCCCCACATTTGGTACCTACACCGGTGGCTAACGCTACCAGTTATCCGCTAACGCTACCAGTTAGCCGCTCGCTAGAACTGGTGGCTAATGCTACCAGTTAGCCGCTAACGCTACCAGTTAGCCACTCGCTAGAATGCTACTAAAACCCACTTCCATTGTGGTGTGATGCAATGGATCATGGGAAAATAAAGTGGTGGATAGATTCTATCTAAAGGTCTGGACTGAGTCAGAGGTTGCAGGTTAATCCTCCACAAGGACTCACAGCTCAGCTACTCGTTGTGACTCTTCAATCACAGCAGAGGAGACAAACACCTCAGTTTAACCCCTGTGGATTAAAGTCCAAACTCAAAGCTCAAACTGAAGAGTTCTTTCCAGGTGAAACCACAGAGCAGAAGGTTCAAACGTCCAACAACAGTAACAACCACAACAACAACAACAGAATATGAAAGGGAGAAAAATAAACTAGTGTGATAGAAGATAAAGACACAGAGTCGTTGACTGAGGCAGAAACACTAGGTAAAGTAAATGTTTTATAAAGAAAACTGAAGCTGCTGAGAGAAAAAGAGAACACAAGGTAAGTATGACAAAAACAATTTTATTAACAGAAATAATCTAAGAAGGGCGGCTATGACAAACACTAACACTCTAATGACTGTAACAGACTGAACTCAGTGGGAGGTACGACTAGGTTGAAGACCAAAGAAAGGAACAAAAAGAAACAAAAAGCAAAGAACATCAACAATCCATATCTCAATATGTAACTCAAAGCAAAGAATCAAACAAAAAGATAATTAATTAAAGGGATAGTTCAACATTTTGTCAAATGGGCCCATAGCCATAATCCCTAGTCATAGCACATTCACCACGCTATGAGATAATAACACAACGTTACCACACAGAGTTGTTTTAGAGGGAAATACAGAGACTGTTGATGAAAAACTGTCCCTGAAGGCAACGTGCATCAGCGGTTTTACATGAATTTCCCTCTAAAACAACTCTGTGTGGTAACGTTGTGTTATTATCTCATAGCGTGGTGAATGTGCAGCTCACAACTTGTCCACCAGAGCGTTGTGGAGTTGTTGGATTGTGTATTTGATGAGTTTGATGAGGGAAACCAAGAAATCCCATAATGAGCCTCCGTAGCGTAGCACTGAGCAGCTCACGGCTCTGCTCCGCCGTTCTAAAAACAGCTTGCACCGACAATTAAAGGTAACAAACCTACTGCTATGACTATAGGGATTATGGTGATGGGCCGATTTGCCATTTTTACTTCTCTCTATATTTTTAACTTCTCCTGTCATCCACTGCTCTGCTGGGTGTGAACAAAGAAAAGGGACTGGTTTGGTTTGTAAAGGGATTTATAGTGTTGTATCTGCAGCCGGAGCATCAACCACCAGCTCTTTTCTTTCAATTATTCAGCTTCAGCGATGAGGATGAATTACTCCTCCACCCTCAGCCTCCAAAAACGGAAACAATCTCATTAGGATGTTAATGGGCCCAGAGTTGGATGATGGAGGACTGGGAGGACGAGGAGCTGCTATTTTTACTGCCACGACACATTATACATCGCTATACTTTTCTATTTCTGGCAACACAGCGTTTCTCTCTCTTTCTTGAACATTTTCTCATCAGCAGCTACATTTATATTTTCTGAAGTATATTGTCACATTAACAGTCAGTTTTCTCTTTCTCTCCTGTTCTTTCACTGTGGAACGGTTTTAATCAGATTTATCCAACATGAAGGTTTGGAGTGAAGGTCCAGTTTGAAGAAGCAGCTCTTCTCCTCCGACTCTCCTGACAGACCATAATAAACACACCAGGGAGGTCAAATCTGACGATGTTGTGGAGAAATACAGCTCACAGTGATCCAGTCGTGTCCTGTAGCAACACAAAACCTAATGAAGCCAATAGATAGATAGATAGATAGGTAGATAGATAGATAGATAGATAGATAGATAGAACGATAGATAGAACGATAGATAGAACGATAGATAGAACGATAGATAGATAGATAGATAGATAGATAGATAGATAGATAGATAGATAGATAGATAGATAGATAGATAGATAGATAGATAGATAGATAGATAGTTAGTTAGTGTTAATAACCTGCTGTTTTCTAATAATAAAGAGCTTGTTGAGGGATTCAGACTGACTGCGTGTGTGTGTGTCTGTGTGTGTGTGTGTGTGTGTGTGTGTGTGTGTGTGTGTGTGTGTGTGTGTGTGTGTGTGTGTGTGTGTGACGACTCAGCTGCTCCGTTCATTTAGAGAAACTCCTGACGAGGAGTTTCCTGTCGGTTAATATCACTAACTGCTCCTTTATTTACGACCTCGGCCCCCGTCTGAGTTCTTAGCTTAATTACTGCAGGACCTCAGGTCCGGTGTAGCCGCTGATGGAGGGATGGAGATGGAGGGAGGAGGAGGAGGAGGAGGAGGAGGAGGAGGAAG
The DNA here is from genome assembly GCF_045865225.1 of Trachurus japonicus. NCBI lineage: Eukaryota > Metazoa > Chordata > Actinopteri > Carangiformes > Carangidae > Trachurus > Trachurus japonicus. Next base: position 35,715,116 of record NC_140913.1, read on the forward strand.
AGACTACTGGATTTGGGTAAAAGAAGAGTGAGAGGAGAAGAGAGGAGGTTTTGTTGCAGTATGATCAATCAGAACTCAGCACACTGCAAAAACTCTACATCTCTCCAAGAATATTTGTCTTATTTCTTGTCAAAATGTCTCATTTCTAGTCAAAACTAATCTCTTTCCACTTAAAATAAGACTCATCACCTAAACATTAACTTGTTTTCAGATCATTTTCACTTGTTTCAAACTAATTTTCACTTGAAATAAGTAGAAAAATCTGCCAGTGAAAGACAGTTTTTTGTGTTTGTAATAAGAGAGAAAAACTTGCTCCACTATCAGATTTTTCTACTGATTTCAAGTGAAAATCTGCTTGAAAGAAGTAAAAAGTGTCTAAAAACAAGCTGCTTTTAATGTGACGAGTCTTATTTTAAGTAGAATGTTGTCATGGTTACTAAACAGTGTTGTTGTTGTTGTTGACTTTGTTGGACGGCGACAGATCGTAAACAAGAAGAAGCAGCGAGAGACAAAACCCAAACAGACCAGACTCATCAGAGCTGAAAGGGGGCGGGGCTTCTTCTTCATCCTCTAGATGTCATGTGGTTATGGGATGTTTCTCACTGTGGGACAGCTGGTTTCCCTGTAGCTGTCATGACCTTCTGTGTGTTACGACTCTGTGAACACTGAGTTGAGATGTAAAAACTAAACGTTAATGTGAAGGAGGAGTTTAGTGGAGTTGAAGCTGAACAGTCGATGTTCAGGAATAGAAGGTAAAGAAAGTAAACTGAACAAAATAATGTACAACTGTCTACTTGGTCTGTGTAACTCAGGTGTATTTGTGTCACCATGGATCCTGCAGGTTAAGTAGATATTTGGATGAGTGTGGGTTGTGTATTAACTCTGAGTGGTTGAAGCTAACCGTCAAACAGAGACTGTAAGATCAGTTCCTGCAGACATGGAGAAGTGAACCTGGCAATATGACATCATGTGACATCTATATTGAGTTTAAGTTAGAAAAGTATTTATTGTGTTCAAACCAGAAGTCTAGACAGTATAGACATCTGCCACTTCAGAGTAAACAATACAAGAATACCAGAAGTTATTGGAAGGTCTAAAGGACTGGATAGAAGTCAGAGGTTATGTGATCTATGTAAAGAGCCAGATTGGTGATGAGTTCCATGTTTTGTTTGAATGCAAGAACACATGTATTGTATATCTAAGAGAAAAATACTTCCCTAAATACCATGTTCGTCGCCCATCTATGTTTAAACTCATTTTGTTATTACAGTCTGATAAAACAAAAGTTATTTATAAGTTTGGTGCCTTTCTGAAGCGTGTTCTTCCTCTGTTTAAGTGATAGTTGTTTTGTCCTGGTCAGAGATGTAGTACAAAGTGTGTACAGCCTCCACTGCCTCTTGCTATGCCTGAGTATTTGTACTGTTTAATGTTTGTACTCCATACCACTTACTGTATGTGGTCGGGAGAAAAATAAAGTGAAGAAGGATCAACAGAGTTTCTGTTCTTCACCTAAAAATCTCTCTTTTACAGAACAGCACTGATTCATGACGATGACATCACTCTGAGTCAGTCTGCCCAGTGCTTTGTACCGGGGTCGTGGCGTCCACAACCATCCAGACGGCTGAGCTCCTCCGACCAATCAGACGGCAGCAATGAGCTGCTGAACGCTTCTCCCCTCGGAGCCTCGGAGCCGCGGCCTTAAAGCCAATAAAACCGGAGCAGAGCGGAGTGGAGCGGAGTGAAATGGGCGACTGAGGGAGGAGAAGCAGCCTCAGTCCACCATCCATACACAGGAGTCGACTCTCTCTACATCCCAGAACCCTGAGAAACATCAGCTCCATCTGGTCTCTAGTTCATCTCCATCTCTACTGTGATGTGTGTGGCCACGCCCCCTTTATTATTATTTCAGTGGAGAAGCTGAACCAGATGATACAAGACAACCTGAGACACAGATAACATAGAGTTGATCTGTTTCACTGGTCTGTAGTTTGGTCCTGTGGGACTACTTTCAGCGGTGGATTAATCCCTGTTTGAGGCTGTGGTGCGTTTTGCTGGCAGCCAATCAGTGACTGAGTCAAATTAGACTGGTTGGTGTTGGTGTCGTGTATGAATCTGATCCCAGTGCAGCGCCGTCGTTGTGTCACTGTAACACAGTTTAACAGACGCTCAGCAACATGAAGATGCTTCTCAAACCAACAACACGTCAGTAATAAGTTCTAGACCAGCAGCGTTGGAGCAGAACCACTAATATTCATCTGAATTACATTAAAAAAATTTGGCCAAAATGTAGTATGCAGTATGCAGTATGCGAACAAAAGCTAAATCTGCAGTATGCGAAAAGTTCCCGGATGTCGTACTGATTCGGGAAATATCTCCAGTATCTGACCAGTCTACATCGCCTACTGTATCCCACAATATACAACAAGTAGTTCCGACCAAGCGATCTGATTGGTCAATAAGACATTTAGAACGTGCTCAAATCAGCATTACAGCACGGCTGACTCATCACTGAAAATATTACTTCGCCATGTCATGTTGTTTACACATCTCCATGGCAACATGGACTTTTCGTAATTTATTACTCATGAAAATAAATCACCAACTACACTGATCTCCTGTAGGTTGTTCCTGACAGCTGCCAAAGTCACATTTATACAACAATTATGTTATTTTATTTTTTGTTAATATATTGTAAACTTCCCCGTTACAGCAGAGAGGATTGTCTCCCTCCCATGTGTGTAACGTTACAAAGTCGGAGAGACACGAGTTGTGATCGCGGTGAATATGTTTTTAAAATATGTCCTGGAGCTGAATATTTCATAGGATAAAACGGAGGTGATTACCTGTATGTTTCTCTCTTGCTGGCGCCTTTTGGGCTTTTAAATAATCTGGAGTAATCGTTTGTCTTTCTCTATCAGCTGTGTCGGCGACACGGCGCTATAACTTCATTTACATGCAGAGTTTGCGGTTGTAGAAGCTACATCTGTGAAAGGAAAAGAACGGCATCTTTGTTATAACTTGGGCGAGTTTGTGCAGTGTTGATTTAGTTCAGGAAAGTCCGAGACCGCGTTAAAACATGAACGTCAGCTCAGAGTTCACTCATCTGGGACTAGAAAATCATTTCTGTTGCTAGGTCGTTACTAAGGCTCGGACTATTTGCTGTAGAGGTGAACTAGGTTCCATTACACATAGGAGTCTACTGACGTGACTGATTGTGTTTCAGTTATTAGTCAGACCCCATTTATTTCCATGGAAACGGGAAGCACACTCGCAAAAAACTTTAAATTTTGAGAGCAAAACGTCCATCAACATGAATATTTATTTAATTATACGCTTTATTTTGTTGGTGATTGTTGTATAATCGCAATATTACCCTCGAGGGTGTGCTTAAACATAATTTGAGCACTTCGGTGATGCGGTCAGGACCGAGGCGCTTGCGCAAATGACGTTAAAGCACACCCTCTCGGGTAATATTGCTTAAATGCAATGCTCCCCTGACGTCTAACCGTAACCAGAGCGTAACCAAAGACGGTAGTGTAGCCGTGTACCGTAACTATAGTTTAATAAAATAAAACTTAATGCAGACTGATCGGTTCATTGTAAAATATTTATTTATTTTTTGTAAATGTGGTGGTTTGTGTCCGTAGGCTCCAGAGCCCCGAGGCAGCGCTGCTCTTCTGTCCAATACACACAGGAAGCTTCACTTTACATTCAGACTAACTAATGCTACTGATACAGCTGTTAGATTTCATCACTGAGACCAACATTTATCTCCTAGAAATACTTTAACCAGCCGGTGGTAAACCTCTAAAAACCTGCGGGTAAGTTAATTAGCGATGGTTTTCTCCCCCGGGATGAGGACGGAGGTTGGCCGGCCGAGCAGCTCTGCAGACCGGCTGCTGCCTCTGTGATGTCCCGGTCGCTGCAGAGCTTCACTTCTCTGAAAAACATCGGAGCAAACTTCTAAACAGCCGTCGTTTGGATCAACTGGCCGTAGATTTGGGATCTAAACAGTTACTTTCTCACATGAAAACATATTAAAACTTAATAAAGTTACGTAATTACAGCGCTAGAGCGAGAAATAAAACAGCTTTTAGCCTGTTTTACAGCTACAGCTACCGGTTGCTGTGAAATGCATTCTGGGAAACTCGTATACTGCATACTGCGATGATAACGGCGTCGGTCTGCTGAAGTAGTATACTGAATCCCACATTCAGTCTGCAGTATACAGTACATATAACGCAGTATGTAGTAGGCAGTACGGTAGTATGCGGTTTAGAAAACAGCCTGAGTCACTTTTCAACCTTCATTTAATATTTCCAGAACTTTAGTATCACAAGGACTTCCTGAACGGTTTGGTGTGATTCTGGGGTTTCTACAGTAAATATTTTGCATAAATGTGGGATTATTGATAACACATGAACAGTTGTAGTTATGTAGCAGCTCCGTCCTCCTGTCCACTTCCTGTTGAACATGTGGAGACTCACAGCTGGAGTCTGCCCCCGGTGGACAGGAGAGGAACTGCAGTCTGCTCCCATGTCCACGGATGACTTACTGTAATGATCTCATGATATTGACTGATATATAAATGATTCTATCTGGTCTGCAGCTGTCCACCTGCCTCTCTGCTTCATGGTGGTAACCAGGGGCAACCACAGGTAGGATGCTGACCATAGACATGTGGTGATGTCATCAGACAATCTACATCATTATCCTCTTCACCTCCTCCTGACTCCTTAACCCCTTCACCACCGGCACCTGCATGAGTCAATTTACATGGCTGTACTTCATTTGATTGAATGAATGAATGAATGAATGAATGAATGAATGAATGAATGAATGAATGATTGAATGAATGAATGAATGAATGAACTGGTCACAGGCTCAGGTTTTAGATCGTGTTTTAAAATGATGATGATGCCGCAGAGGAAAAGAAGAGAAGAGGAGAGGAGAGGAGAGGAGAGGAGAGAAGAGGAGAGAAGAGAAGAGGAGGGGAGAGAAGAGGAGGGGAGAGGAGAGGAGGGGAGAGAAGAGGAGGGGAGAGGAGAGGAGGGGAGAGAAGAGAAGAGGAGGGGAGAGGAGGGGAGGGGAGAGGAGAGGAGAGGAGAGGAGAGGAGAGGAGAGGAGAGGAGAGGAGAGTAGAGGAGAGGAGAGAAGAGAAGAGGAGAGAAGAGGTGAGGAGAGGAGAGGAGAGGAGAGGAGAGGAGAGAAGAGAAGAGGAGAGAAGAGGTGAGGAGAGGAGAGGAGAGGAGAGAAGAGAAGAGGTGAGGAGAGGAGAGGAGAGGAGAGGAGAGGAGAGGAGAGGAGAGGAGAGGAGAGGAGAGAAGAGGAGAGAAGAGGAGAGAAGAGAAGAGAAGAGGAGGGGAGAGGAGGGGAGGGGAGAGGAGAGGAGAGGAGAGAAGAGGAGAGGAGAGAAGAGAAGAGGAGAGGAGAGGAGAGGAGAGGAGAGGAGAGGAGGGGAGAGGAGAGGAGAGGAGAGGAGAGGAGAGGAGAGGAGAGGAGAGGAGAGAAGAGGAGAGGAGAGGAGAGGAGAGGAGAGGAGAGGAGAGGAGGGGAGAGGAGAGGAGAGGAGAGGAGAGGAGAGGAGAGGAGAGAAGAGGAGGGGAGAGGAGGGGAGGGGAGAGGAGAGGAGAGGAGAGAAGAGGAGAGGAGAGAAGAGAAGAGGAGAGGAGAGGAGAGGAGAGGAGAGGAGAGGAGAGGAGAGGAGAGGAGAGAAGAGGAGAGAAGAGGAGAGGAGAGGAGAGAAGAGAAGAGGAGAGAAGAGGAGAGGAGAGGAGAGGAGAGGAGAGGAGAGGAGAGAAGAGAAGAGGAGAGAAGAGGTGAGGAGAGGTGAGGAGAGGAGAGGAGAGGAGAGGAGAGGAGAGGAGAGGAGAGGAGAGGAGAGGAGGAGGAGAGGAGAGGAGAGGAGAGGAGAGGAGAGGAGAGGAGAGGAGAGGAGAGAAGAGAAGAGGAGAGAAGAGGTGAGGAGAGGAGAGGAGAGGAGAGGAGAGGAGAGGTGAGGAGAGGAGAGGAGAGGAGAGGAGAGGAGAGGAGAGGAGAGGAGAGGAGAGGAGAGGAGAGGAGAGGAGAGGAGAGGAGAGAAGAGAAGAGGAGAGGAGAGGAGAGGAGAGGAGAGGAGAGGAGAGGAGAGGTGAGGAGAGGAGAGGAGAGGAGAGGAGAGGAGAGGAGAGGAGAGGAGAGAAGAGAAGAGAAGAGAGAGGAGAGGAGAGGAGAGGAGAGGAGAGGAGAGGAGAGGAGAGGAGAGGAGAGGAGAGGAGAGGAGAGGAGAGGAGAGAAGAGGAGAGAAGAGGAGAGAAGAGAAGAGGAGAGGAGAGGAGAGGAGAGGAGAGGAGAGGAGAGGAGAGAAGAGAAGACAGACAGAGAGAGAAGAGGGAAGGCGAGAAGGAGCAGCGGAGGTGAAGAGGGAGCAGAGAAACGGCGTCAGGGAGGGAGAGCGAGGCGATGACATCACAGCCGGTCGCTGAGGTAACGTCTGTGACACAGAGCTGCACACACACAACTCAGTCCAGAGGAAGAAGAGGAAGAGGAGGAAGAGGAAGATGAAGGCTGAGTTCATTCATCACAGTCTGGTTTAGTTTAGTTTAGTTTAGTTTGATCTGATTCTGCACAAAACTCTGACAAAGAGTCGAATGTTGATGAAGACGAGTGATTCTATGTAAAAGAACTGAACAGAGATCATTAAAGGGACAACCAGGAGTTTCTATTTGGTTATAAAAAGTCTGATATTAATGTGGATGAATCTCCGTTACCACTTGTTAATGGTCCATTTTAGATAAATCTATGGTTTTGTCTCTATGGTTATTTTGTTATTATTAGTGGTGGTGGAAATGCTGGGCGAGCCGACCAGCGTTTCTTTACTTTCGGTTTCGTGGCGAGTCATGAGAATAACGCCGCCGTATGAATCTCCGTTTATGGTGGGAACTACGACGGTATGTGATCGTCTTCCAACCTCTGACTTTAATTCTTGATGAATGAAAACATGAGTCTGTCAACTCTGATGTTGAGGAGCTGAAGTTTCTGTTTCTGGAATAAACCGGTTTCTGTCCTTCACTGGAAGGTTTTCTCTCCTTCGTTTGGACAAATTCATCCAAAGATAACCTGAGACACCTCCACCTGCTCTGTCTCTGACAATTCAATTCAGACAGCTTTATTGGCATGAACAGAAACCGGTTGTTGCCAAAGCTCTGCACAAACCACTCACAAAGACATTTCAATATAACAAATATATATACAGTACATATACACATCTCAATATTCAATAACAAATAAACAATATTCCATAAAACTACACAACAATAGAGTTTAATATAAATAATGGTGCAAGTCAAGATGCTCTGTCTGTCTCTGTCTCCATCGTCCTGCATGTGGTTGGAGCGGTGCAGCCTTCAGCCATGACATCATCCTAGAGGACAGTGATGTCATCTGAACCCAGGTGACACCAGTGCAGCTCAGCCTGCTTTTTAATTACCCTCAGGGATAAATAAAGTTTTTTGAATTGAATTGAATTGAAACAGGTGAGAGGATTGTGGGTAGAGGAAGAGGACAGATGTCTGAGCTGAGCGACGCTGCTCTGCTGCCCCCTGCTGGCCACAGCCCAGAACTACAGGACCAGACGCTGCTCTGCTGCCCCCTGCTGGCCACAGCCCAGAACTACAGGACCAGACGCTGCTCTGCTGCCCCCTGCTGGCCACAGCCCAGAACTACAACACAGGACCAGCAGGAGGAGACAGACGGACCAATCAGAAGCTCCGTGTTACAATACAACAACAGTTGTTTTTTTAAATATTTATTATTGTAGTCAGTCATTATTATTCTATTTTTTAAATTAATTTTCACATTAAACTGTAATATAAGGTGGAGGCTTGTGGCTTTTTGCCTCTCCCTGCACTGTCCTATTGTTACCTACCATGTTTTATGTTGTATTCTTTTAACTTATATATAATATATATATATATTATATATAAGCCTTTAATATAGGCTAAGTCAAGTTAAGTTAATATAAGTCTTAAATAGTTGTATCTTCCGACAGCAATCACTTCTATAGAGTGTTTGGTCTGAAACACGGGTCTGTCAGTCACTCTGCTCTGCTCTGAGCCGAAGAGAAAACATTTATCGTATCCTACAGTTTTTATCCAATGAGGAGAGAGAACGGCATGCAGGGCTGTGTGTGCAGCCAAGGAACGCCGTGAATGTGGCGACGTAGGGACGAGGACTGTTATGGTGCGTTGAAGGAAACTCGTATTTTTCCGACCTGTGAAGTGGTACCAGTTCGATCTGGTACGAGTTCACGGGTCAGAAGTTACGAGTGGCCGTTATAGTGACTTTCACAGGTAAAACAGGTCGGAGAAACACGAGTGGGTTGCCTGGAACGCTACAAAGTCGTAAGTTGTGACTGGAAGCTGTAATTTACGATTTCAAAAGCCTGCCTGGAACGCAGCATTAGCCAAAACCACCGGATCGCTTACTTCTGCTTTAATGTTTACTACTAAAAGTTGGTTAATAAATTATTAAATAATTAGTTATCATTATGTATGCATTACTCAGCATTAATTAACACATTAGTTTATATATTAATGCTTAATAATGTACTAACTAAAGGGACCCTTATTGTAAAGTGTTACCAAAACCAAAACAATAAAAAAGATTAGTTTAATTAGTTTAATCTGCTCTCACTGCGCCCGCTCTGCAGCCACGGGAAGAGACTTCAACGTGTGTGTGTGTGTGTGTGTGTGGCACCTGTTACTCGGGGGTTTCCCTGCTGCAGGATGTTTGGGTCTGAGAACAGGAGGTCTGACCCCCCTCCTCTCTTCTCCTCCTCCTCTATCTGTCCTGTTCTCCACTTCCTTCTCTTACCCCCCCCTCCTCCTCCTCCCATGGCAACAACATCCGACCTCTGACCCAACGATCCCGACACGGAGCCGTTGGACTGGGACCGTCACCGAGGGTTGATGTGTGAATCTGTGTTTGGTTTGGATGAACTCTGACGTCACCGTCCCGTCACACTCAACTACACGGCTCAACACTTCTTTACGTTTCAGTTTTAATTTGACTGATGATGTCATGTCAGTTTCCTCTTTTGTTTCAGCTGCAGGATATTGAACGTTCAAATCAACCTCCAACACTCAGAAAAAACAGCTGTTCAGCAGTTTGGAAAAAAACAAAACAAAACAGTTTTCCAGCTGCTCAGGTGAAACTGGATATGTAACTATCTGTCTATTATATCAACTCTGTCAGCAGCTCAATACTGGAAATCTGAACGACCTCGACCTCGATCTGACAAATGTGTCAGTGGGAGGATCAATAATAATGATAATACAATTACAATTGATTGTGTGTTGTTCATTAATGTGTTTATCTATTTATTCTGTGTAGCCCAGATTTATTAGTGTGTTCTTCTTGGTCTCCTGTTGTTTTATTCGCACCATGTAGTGTCAGTGAGTTTGTTGTCCCTGACATTGTAAATATATGCACAACAGGGAACACAACACAGACGATGGGAACACACTGTGGTTAAATGCACGAGGAGAAACAAGGTTCAGGTGGAGAAATCGACACAGGTGAGACACATTAGGAAATAAAACAGGCGGGAAACTTGACAGGAAAACAGACTACAAAATAAAACAGGAAACATCTGAACTAATCATGGGACACATGGAGGACGGGACATAAGACAAGAAGACACAGGAACCTCACAATAAGACAGGACACTAACCATGGTCAATTATTTATGTAACCAGACATATGTGCAACAGTGGGAAAGGTAACGTTGGTCCTTGTCTTAGTATACCTATAGGAACCAGTGTAAACCGGAATAAACCAGTGTAAACCAGTGTAAACCGGAATAAACCAGTGTTAATCGGAATAAACCAGTATAAACCGGAATAAACCAGTGTAAACCAGAATAAACCAGTGTAAATCGGAATAAACCAGTATAAAACCAGTGTAAACCGGAATAAACTAGTGTAAATCAGTATAAACCAAAATAAACCAGTATAAACCAGTGTAAACCAGAATAAACCAATGTAAACCGGAATAAACCAGTATAAACCAGTGTAAACCGGAAGAAACCAGTGTAAATCAGTGTAAACCGAAATAAACCAGTATAAACCAATGTAAACCAGAATAAACCAGTGTAAATCGGAATAAACCAGTATAAACCAGTGTAAACCGGAATAAACCAGTTTAAACCGGAATAAACCAGTGTAAACCAGTGTAAATCAGTATAAACCGGAATAAACCAGTATAAACCGAAATAAACCAGTATAAACCAATGTAAACCAGAATAAACCAGTATAAACCAGTGTAAACCGGAATAAACCAGTGTAAACCGGAATAAACCAGTGTAAACCGGAATAAACCAGTATAAACCAGTGTAAACCGGAATAAACCAGTGTAAATCAGTATAAACCGGAATAAACCAGTATAAACCAAAATGAACCAGTATAAACCAATGTAAACCGGAATAAACCAGTATAAACCAGAATAAACCAGTATAAACCAAAATAAACCGGAATAAACCAGTATAAACCAGTGTAAACCGGAATAAACCAGTTTAAACCGGAATAAACCAGTGTAAACCAGTGTAAATCAGTATAAAACGGAATAAACCAGTATAAACCGAAATAAACCAGTATAAACCAGTGTAAACCGGAATAAACCAGTGTAAACCGGAATAAACCAGTGTAAACCGGAATAAACCAGTATAAACCAGTGTAAACCGGAATAAACCAGTATAAACCAGTGTAAACCGGAATAAACCAGTATAAACCAAAATAAACCGGAATAAACCAGTATAAACCAGTGTAAACCGGAATAAACCAGTTTAAACCGGAATAAACCAGTGTAAACCAGTGTAAATCAGTATAAAACGGAATAAACCAGTATAAACCGAAATAAACCAGTATTAAACCAATGTAAACCGGAATAAACCAGTATAAACCAGTGTAAACCGGAATAAACCAGTGTAAACCGGAATAAACCAGTGTAAACCGGAATAAACCAGTATAAACCAGTGTAAACCGGAATAAACCAGTATAAACCAAAATAAACCGGAATAAACCAGTATAAACCAGTGTAAACCGGAATAAACCAGTGTAAACCAGTGTAAATCAGTATAAACCGGAATAAACCAGTATAAACCGAAATAAACCAGTATAAACCAATGTAAACCGGAATAAACCAGTATAAACCAGTGTAAACCGGAATAAACCAGTGTAAACCGGAATAAACCAGTGTAAACCGGAATAAACCAGTATAAACCAGTGTAAACCGGAATAAACCAGTATAAACCAGTGTAAACCGGAATAAACCAGTATAAACCAAAATAAACCAGTATAAACCAATGTAAACCGGAATAAACCAGTATAAACCAGTGTAAACCGGAATAAACCAGTGTAAACCGGAATAAACCAGTATAAACCAGTGTAAACCGGAATAAACCAGTGTAAACCGGAATAAACCAGTATAAACTAGTGTAAACCGGAATAAACCAGTATAAACCAGTGTAAACCGGAATAAACCAGTAGGGGGGCGCGGCTCTGCTGCTGACCCTGTGTCTCACCTGTCTGTCTCGTCTCCCGTCATTTTTGTCTTTTTTTTGTTGTTTTAAGTGATCGAGCCCGCATTCTCTTTGTGGCAAGATTAAGTTTAGCGTCGGCATGTTACTTTGGCTGGCTGTGTGCCTTCTCAGTGTAATGTAACTGCCACTGCTGTCCTGCTTTTGCCATGAAGATGTTTGTGTGTAAGTGTTGTTGATGTTTTTGTTGTTATCCTCTGTCCTGCTTGTTGTTGTTGTTATTGTTTTGCCTTGTTGTTTTTTATGAGACCAAAAACAAATCTCCACATCGTGGACAAATAAAACTAACTAACTAACTAACTAACTAACTAAACCGAAATAAACCAGTATAAACCAATGTAAACCGGAATAAACCAGTATAAACCAGTGTAAACCGGAATAAACCAGTGTAAACCGGAATAAACCAGTATAAACCAGTGTAAACCGGAATAAACCAGTGTAAACCGGAATAAACCAGTATAAACCAGTGTAAACCGGAATAAACCTAAACCGGAATAAACCAGTGTAAACCAGTGTAAATCAGTATAAACCAGTGTAAACCGGAATAAACCAGTGTAAACCGGAATAAACCAGTATAAACCAGTGTAAACCGGAATAAACCTAAACCGGAATAAACCAGTGTAAACCAGTGTAAATCAGAATAAACCAGTGTAAACCGGAATAAACTAGTGTAAATCAGTATAAACCAAAATAAACCAGTATAAACCAATGTAAACCGGAATAAACCAGTGTAAATCGGAATAAACCAGTATAAACCAGTGTAAACCGGAATAAACCAGTTTAAACCGGAATAAACCAGTGTAAACCAGTGTAAACCGGAATAAACCAGTATAAACCAATGTAAACCGGAATAAACCAGTATAAACCGAAATAAACCAGTATAAACCAGTGTAAACCGGAATAAACCAGTGTAAACCGGAATAAACCAGTGTAAACCGGAATAAACCAGTGTAAACCGGAATAAGTCAGTGTAAACCGGTAAAAACCGGTATAGACCAGTATAAACCAGTATAAACCGGACTAATCCATGTCCTCTTTCTATTCTTCCTCCTCCTCCTCTTTCTCCTCCACTTTCTATTCCTCTTCGTAAGAAAAACCGGTTCAAACATGAACGGGCGGAGCATCAAGCACAACGGTGCGAATGACGCAAATGATCCAAAATGATCAAGCGGTGCGATACAAGCGATTGTATTCACATCTGTCGCATTGCTGCTGGTGGACTTTCTCTCTGTATCTCTGACTGACTGTGTAGTTGTATTTATAATAGCCTACTCCACTGCAGCTGGTGTACAGTAGGACTCAGACTCTCTGTCTTCCTGCTGGTGGACTTTCTCTCTGTTTCTCTGTTGTATTTCTACTCCACTGCAGCCTGTGTACAGTAAAGACTCAGACTCAGACTCAGTCTCTCGGTCTCTGCTGGCTCTTTGGCTTCTGGAAAGTAAAGCAGCAATAAAAACCTGGATCTCTGTCTCTGCTCTTCTGGCTTCCACCAAAACCTGAGTCAAATAAAATACCAGTTGATTGAAGCTTAAAGACGTTTAAGTCCAAACCAAACAGTGTTTATGTCATTTAACGTCTGGAGGAGTGAAATGAGCCTGAAAACATCTGGAGCGAGTCCAGACTGTGTGGCTTCGCTGAGACCGGAGCAGCTGGGAATCTAACAGGTCTGTTACTTTACTGAATGTGAAGCTGGTTTTGTTTTGTTTTTAATCCTCTTTTACATCCTGTAGGCTAAAGTTATTACTAGTCATCATATTTACTTTCAATGAAACAATAAAAACTCAATAAAACATCAATATTAACTCATAAAATAAAAATAATCTGATGAAGAATTTGTTTTTAACCATGTTTGTAGTGTTTATGTAGATTGATTGATTGATATCTTTGTTTCGATAATGTAAACGACAATGTAATAAATAAGATAAAATAATAATATAATAAGGAAACAAGTGAACAGCAAAAATATATACACAAAAATGTAACATCTCATAAGCAGCGCAGTTTACATGAGCGAAAAGGAGTAGGAAGAAGCAACTTGAAATGTATCTATCGTCCAGGATATGTTGTCTGATTAGGGGTTAAAAAAAAAAAAGGTTGAAATTTGCTCAAAATGTTGCATCAAATATCAAATCTAGGCTATCTATCTATCTATCTATCTATCTATCTATCTATCTATCTATCTATCTATCTATCTATCTATCTATCTATCTATCTATCTATCTATCTATCTATCTATCTATCTATCTATCTACAGTATCTATCTGCCTGTCTAGCCTCTACCTGCTCTTTTTACTAAACTTCACCAACTCCTTTCTTCATTCCCTAAACCCAACCAGTGGGAAACCTTTTGGGGAAAAAAATACGCTATTAAAGGAATTGTCGGAAAAGCAGGATGTTTAAAAAATAAATAAAAAGATACCGTCATTCCGACCATAGGAGGCAAAAATAGTCAGAATGACGGGACATTTGATAGAAAATTAAGTGTTTCCATTTAGACAATTAGAGGCCTACTGTATGTCAGACTGGTGGGATGTCGGAATGGCCGTTGCCCCCCAAAGAAAGCAACGCGCTCCCATTTTTGACAAAAGAAAGTTGCTGTTATGCCGATGTGGACAGAAACCTCCTAAAAACAAAATCCACACACAATTATTGAGATACTTATGTCCACAACAGACAAGCAGTGACATTAAATTGTTTTTCCCTCTTTGTTTTCCACTGCTGCCTGTTGAAAGGCCAGAAGTAGAATCTGTCATGTCGTAGTTTTGTTTTCCTGCTGAAAGTGTTTTGGAGCCGACTGTTTCCAGATCAGCGGTGGAGCTGCAGCTTCTGGTTCCTCAGACGTCTCAGCTGGTGACTCACTGACAGCAGGTGCTTCCTCATGCAGCCTCGATGTCGACACGTCGTCCTGCACTGCAAAAACTCTACATCTCTCCAAGAATATTTGTCCTTTTTCTTGTCAAAATGTCTCATTTCTAGTCCAAACTAATCTCTTTCTACTTAGAATAAGACTCATCACCTAAACATGAACTTGTTTTTAGATCATTTTCACTTGTTTCAAACTAATTTTCACTTGAAATAAGTAGAAAAATCTGCCAGTGAAAACAAGTTTTTTGTGTTTGTAATAAGAAAGAAAAACTTGCTCCACTATCAGATTTTTCTACTTATTTCAAGTGAAAATCTGCTTGAAAGAAGTAAAAAGTGTCTAAAAACAAGCTGCTTTTAATGTGACGAGTCTTATTTTAAGTAGAATGAGACTGTTTTGACTAGAAATAAGACAAATATTCTTGGTAAGGTTTTGAGCGAAGCTGATGAACCAGTGACTTAAAGGGATAGTTCAACATTTAGTCAAACTGGCCCATCACCATAATCCCTATAGTCATAGCAGTAGGTTCGTTACCTTTAATTGTCGGTGCAAGCTGTTTTTAGAACGGCGGAGCAGAGCCGTGAGCTGCTCAGAGCTACGCTACGGAGGCTCATTATGGGATTTCTTGGTTTCCCTCATCAAACTCATCTAATACACAATCCAACAACTCCACAACGCTCTGGTGGACAAGTTGTGAGCTGCACATTCACCACGCTATGAGATAATAACACAACGTTACCACACAGAGTTGTTTTAGAGGGAAATTCATGCAAAACCACTGATGCGCGTTGCCTTCAGGGACAGTTTTTCATCAACAGTCTCTGAATTTCCCTCTGAAACAACTAAACCTGTCACTAAAAATAGCTTGCACCGACAATTAAAGGTAACAAACCTACTGCTATGACTATAGGGATTATGGCAATGGGACAGTTTGACTAAATGTTGAACTATCCCTTTTAAATAAGACGATGACATGAAGTCTGAGCTGAGTTTCCCATCAGGCTGCTGGAGCGGAGCGAGGTCACAACATCTGGATGCTTCTTCACTTCTCCTCTGCACATAAATGAAATCAGGTGTGATGAGCTGCACACACACACACTCACACACACACACACACACACACACAGACACACACACAGACACAGACACACACACACACACACACACACAGTTGATGTATCTCTGTGTGCAGCTGCTGTTTGGTTCTGGTCTCTGCTTCACACACCAGAGCCAAAGTTTTTATTGTTGTTCATGTGAAGCCAGAAGAAGCAGCAGCAGCTGACCACACAATCACAACCACGACTCGACCCGGGAGACACAACAACACAACACAACACAACACAACACAACACAACACAACACAACACAACACACACACTCACACACAGGGTCCAAGAAACAAAGACGTTCAATCAGAAGTGAAATAAATAAAACCCAAAAGTCTGTGAAACATTTTCAGTCTTTAAATAGAGAAAGAAAATCCGACAAAGTGAGAAACAGAGAGAAAATAGATGAATGAATAATTTCCTCCCTCTTCCTTCCTGTGTGTGTGTGTGTGTGTGTGTGTGTGTGTGTGCGTGTGTGTGTGTGTGTGTGTGTGTGTGTGTGCGTGTGTGTGTCAGACAGAGATACCTTGACCTCAACCATGACTCCTCTTCTTCACACACCAACCTGACGTCACTGCTGTTTACTACTGTGTGTGTGTGTGTGTGTGTGTGTGTGTGTGTGTGTGTGTGTGTGTGTGTGTGTGTGTGTGTGTGTGTGTGTGTGTGTGTGTGTGTGCGTGTGTGTGTGTGTGTGTGTGTCTGTGTGTGTGTGTGTCTGTGTGTGTGTGCGAGGACACACAGCTCGGCGAAAAACAGGAAATGATTCGTACACAAAGGATCATCATCAGAGCTGCTGTAGAAAATGAAGAAATGTATAAAGTGACATGTCTTTGTAAAACTCATTTTAATCCAATTAAAAACCAGTTTTATGGCATTTTATATTATTTATTATTATTTTATATTTGAAGCTTCTGCAGAACGATGCTCTTTAGTTATGAATCCAGATGTTTATCAGTCTGAGCAGGTTCTTACAAAAACTCAACATCTCTCCAAGAATATTTGTCTCATTTCTAGTCAAAACTAATCTCTTTTCACTTAAAATAAGACTCATCACCTAAAAATGAACTTGTTTTTAGATCATTTTCACTTGTTTCAAACTAATTTTCACTTGAAATAAGTAGAAAAATCTGCCAGTGAAAGCAAGTTTTCTGTGTTTGTAAGAAGAAAGAAAAACTTTTTTTCTACTTATTTCAAGTGAAAATCTGCTTGAAAGAAGTAAAAAGCGTCTCAAAACAAGCTGCTTTTTAAATGTGATGTGTCTAAGGACAGAGGATGTTGTTACGATGGGATGTAAAGCCCTTTGAGACAAACTGTTGGTAAAAACAGGCTATACTAATAAAATTTCCTTGCCTTATTTAAAGTAGCCTATTATAAGATTTCTTTTGACTAGAAATTGAGACATTTTGACTTAGAAATAAGACAAATATTCTTGGTAAGATGTTGAGTTTTTGCAGTGTGTTTGTTCATCATCTGGTTGAATATTAAAAGTCCATAAGAATTAGAATAAAGAGTCTTAATTACAGTTCCTGACATATTAACCCTTAAACTCCCGACCCGTTTGCTGCAGCAGCAGAAACCGACCTGATGAACTCGTCAGTGTCAGAAACCTGGAAGCTGTGAAGCTGAGGAGCTGCTGAGGCCTCGGTCCACGGCCGGCGGCTCTGCTGGTCTCAGACCTGCTCATTAACAGCTGCAGTCGTGGTGGTTTGAGGGTTGGACGGCTCGGTGCGTGGAGGGTTGCTGGTTTGAATCCTTGAACACCGTGTGGGGAGAGAGAGCGAGTTGCAGCTGCAGCCGGTGACTCAACAGGAACAGAAGAGAGACGTCTGCAGAAGCTTCACTCGCATTGTTGCATTGAATTTGTGAAGGAACAGGAAACTTCACGCTCGATTCTCAACTCGGAGCATTTGAAAAGGAGGAAGTCATGATTTCCATCAGCATTCGTACTGTTGTACTGTTATACATTTGTACTTTTGTACATTTCTACTGTTGTACATTTGTACTTTTGTACATTTCTACTTTTGTACAGAAACTGAAGCATGGAGAGGTTTAAGTGCGCTTTAAAAACGCACCTTTTCTCCTTGGCCTTCGGATCCATAAGGACTTCTGATCCTGGCTAGTTTTGTTTAAATATCTATGTGCACTGTTGTCTATGACTACTGTGGCTGTGCATGTTTGCGTTTGCGTATGTATATGTATGCGCATATGTCCGTATATGTATATGTAGCTAGGTACATCTGTGTGTGAGAATGTGTGATGGTATGCATGTCATCTTGTTTCTTGCACATGCATTGTTTTTGTTTCTGTCTCTGCTCTGTGAAGCACTTTGGACGACTGTCACCCGTCTTTTAACTGTGCTATAGAAATAAAAGTGAACTTGAAGCAGCCGAACTCAGAGGGAAGTTTTCAGATCGTCTGTTCTGTTGGTTCACATGTGCAACCAGTATATTTGCAGTTTTTTTTTTTTTTTAACACTGGTGAAAAGTGGAAGGAACGAGTCAAAGAATCTGTAAACTGTCTTTACAGGTGTTGGGTCAGTGTGTGTGAGGATCATGAATGAAACATGCGAATATTTGTTTTCCAGGTTGATTTACAGTCTGCGCCACCAAATGTTCTGCTTGTGTTCCCAGAAATGTAAGTTAGAGGTGCACAGAGTCAGTCTGCAGCTCTGCATTAAGCCTGAGGTGCATGCTCTACTGAAATAACCAGAACTGGTTCAGTGTTTGATCGATTTTTAAACAGTTTGGTTTGTTATGAACGTCAGAAATGCAGTTATGGATAAAATTCATCATCCTACTTTTACTATGAAGGTAACATTAGACAAATAGTGGCAAGCAAGGTGATTGTGGTGCAGCAAAGCCCAGCTTCAGGATAAATAACCTACCTCAAGCGAATATGGACCAAAGCTAAACTTATCTTTGACTGTCCTGACCAGCCACTTTATAAGGAGCTTTATCCCTGCTGCCATAGACAGCCTAGACTTAGATACTCTCAGGCCTCTGCACTTAAATGCACTTTGGTATTAAAGTGTTTCTTTTTTTTCAATTCTTGCAGCACTATGCACTTCAATGCATTGTGTGGACTGTTTACATTTTTACTATGCACTGAGAGCATTGTGCATTATTATTATTAACAGTAATTTATTATTAGTAGTATGTTTTTATTATTCACACAGTTTTTTATGTAGGCTACTACTGCACTATGTTGTGGCTAGTGACATGTTGATGTTTTGGTGCTGTCTTTTGTCTATTGTGTTTGTGATGATTGCTGCAAATTCAATTTCCCTCGGGATATAAATGAAGCTGAACTGAACTGAACTGAACTAGTTAAAGTAGCTAATAGCTCTATACGATCAAGTTTTTTTAGTGCAGATGACTGGACCACCACCTCAGAGCGAGTGGGCCGACCCAAGATGGCCGCCTGTGAGTTACAGTAAGGCTGCACATTGGGTTTGACCCAAGGAGGCAGTTGTCGTTCTGAGAAGTGAAGCTCACTTCCGCGTTCAACAAACTGCAATCCCCTCTTCTTCCTCTGGGGGCTGGCTCCAGAAGGGAGCAACTCCAGTTGAGCCCCATGTTAAAATAGCCGATTTTACAGCTTAAAAAAACATATTTACAGCCTGGTACATTTTATTGTTTTGGTCTCAATCGATAGTTTCTACCCCCGCACACACTCTGAGGGGGGTGAATTTTTTTTAAACTCTACCGTTTTACTATTATTAGGTTTAAAGTTCTGGCCAATCAGGGTGCAGAAACGTTGAGTGACAGGCAGACCGCTGCTACGAGGCCAGTGGGCGGGCTCTCGGCCGGCCAACGGCCGCACCGCTCCAAATATGGCAAGTAGAATCCAACATGGCGCAGCTCAAACCCCCGTAGTAGAGGCACAAAACAGACTCCCCCAAACCAATGGGTGACGTCACGGACGCTACGGCCATTCTGACTACAGTCTATGGTTTGACCCAGACTTTAGTCGACTCACTTCTCTTTCATTTATTTCACCTGTGACTTTTCTTCAGTAGCATGTCTTCTTGAGGAAGGCTCGTTGTCGACCGGCGTCATGGAGACGAGGGTGGATGAGTTGAACTCTAAGGTGAAGGTCTGTAGCAGTGAAGGCTCTAACCCTAACCCTATTTTTTGTAATTAGTCATGATTATCATAGATTAGCCGGGCTAACGGTTAGCTACCTGTTTAACTTTAATAACTCAGTGACTCAATAAACGCTCCATGAAAAAATATTTTCTCCAGCGGATATTTGAGTTCCAACATGACTGAGCTAACTGGAGTAGTTTCATGTCGTGTCCCACAACGGGAGGGTTTTAACAGCTGACGTCCTGCTGTTAGCTTAGCTACCGTTAGCTTAGCTACCGTTAGCTGTCCCTGTCAGCTGAGCCACTGATGCTTTCTAGACACTGTGATTCCCCCAAACTGAATAAATACAACACATAGCAACACAAAACACACACAGAAATAGTAATGTTTCTTCAATCATTTCAGATTTGTCTAAACGGTGATAGGGCGTGAAAAATATGATATATAGCTAAACTCTCGTTGGTTACTAGCCTATACTGTTCTCATTCAGATTACCTGCTGGTTTTCTACCCGGAAGTAGTTGTGAACAACAAGGAGATTGGGTCTAGATGAGTTCACCAGGAGAGAACTGGTTAAATATGAAGCGTTTCTGTTTTCAGATGTGAGACATGACAGAGAGAGAGAGAGAGAGAGAGAGAGAGAGAGAGAGAGAGAGAGAGAGAGAGAGAGGTGCCCCTGTGTCCCTGGTCACACCAGTGGGTAACCACACACTTCATCCCATGGCTCCAGACACACACACACACCACACACTCACTCACACACACACAAGGCCAATGATATGTTGGGAAATGTAGTGAGGGGGGAAACCTGAGAAGGGGAAAACTGAACGCAGCAGAAAAACAATAACAAGAAGGAGCAGAAGAGACGCTCGCTCTGTCTCTGTCCTCGTCTCTGTGTTCGACAATTTAGAGCTGAAATGAAATCAGCTTCTGACTCGGGTGGGAGGCAGGCTAACACTACCCATACACTTCCAGCGTTTGAGCTAGGCTAATTAGCGACTTTAGGTGGGAGGCAGGCTAACACTACCTATACACTTCCAGTGTTTGAGCTAGGCTAATTAGCGACTTTAGGTGGGAGGCAGGCTAACACTACCTATACACTTCCAGTGTTTGAGCTAGGCTAATTAGCGACTTTAGGTGGAGGCAGGCTAACACTACCCATACACTTCCAGCGTTTGAGCTAAGCTAATTAGCGACTTTAGGTGGAGGCCAGCTAACACTACCCATACACTTCCAGCGTTTGAGCTAAGCTAATTATCGACTTTAGGTGGAGGCAGGCTAACACTACCTATACACTTCCAGCGTTTGAGCTAGGCTAATTAGCGACTTTAGGTGGGAGGCAGGCTAACACTACCTATACACTTCCAGTGTTTGAGCTAGGCTAATTAGCGACTTTAGGTGGAGGCAGGCTAACACTACCCATACACTTCCAGCGTTTGAGCTAAGCTAATTAGCGACTTTAGGTGGAGGCAAGCTAACACTACCCATACACTTCCAGCGTTTGAGCTAAGCTAATTAGCGACTTTAGGTGGAGGCAGGCTAACACTACCTATACACTTCCAGCGTTTGAGCTAGGCTAATTAGCGACTTTAGGTGGAGGCAGGCTAACACTACCTATACACTTCCTGCTTCTTTTCCAAACTCTGAGTTAAAGCAGATATCAGTGGAATGTTTTTGTTAATATAAGTCCTAAATAGTCCTATTTTCCGTCAGCAATCACTTACATGAAGTATTTCAGCCTAAACACGAGTCTCTCCGTCACTCTGCTCTGCTGTAACCCGAGGAGAAAATTTTCCTTGTGGGATACAAGTGTTATCCAATGAGGGGAGAGAACGGCATGAAGGGCTGTGTGTGCAGCCAAGGGATGCGCGTGAATGTGGTGACGTAGCACGAGGACCAATTGATGCCTGACGAGGGCGGGGGCTGCTAACTCATGGTGCGTTCAAGGAAACTCGTACTTTGTGTTTTTCCTTCCTGTGAAGTCATACCAGTTCGATCTGGTACGAGTTCACGGGTCAGAAGTTACGAGTGGCCGTTATAGGGAACTTTCACAGACAACAGGACGGTAAAAACACGAGCTACGGGTTACCTGGAACGCTACCAAGTCGTAGTTGTGACTTGAAGCTGTAACTTACGGTTTCAAAAGCCTGCCTTGAACACAGCATTAGCCGAAACGGCCGTGCCGCTGTTATCTGCTTTAAGGTGGAGGCAGGCTAACACTACCCATACACTTCCAGCGTTTGAGCTAAGCTAATTACGGCGATCAGCTCTATCTCCCTTGTTACTGCACGCACAGTGGAAAGGATGGTGTCTATCTGCTGGTCATGGACTTAGGAGTGAGGCAAGACACGGAAAAAAAATGTTGGCGTATCCCTTTAAAGCTCCATACGGTATAAATGTAGATGTTTGTGTTAAAGCTCCATACAGTATAAAGGTAGATGTTTGTATTAAAGCTCCATACAGTATAAAGGTAGATGTTTGTGTTAAAGCTCCATAGAATAAAGGTAGATGTTTGTGTTAAAGCTCCATACAGTATAAAGGTAGATGTTTGTGTTAAAGCTCCATAGAATAAAGGTAGATGTTTGTGTTAAAGCTCCATAGAATAAAGGTAGATGTTTGTGTTAAAACTCCATACAGTATAAAGGTAGATGTCCATGTGTAGTGTGATTATAAAGCTCTAGGTTCTATATTAATACTGTGAAAGTATCAGAGAAATGCACACAGCCTGTATTCAGAAACTGAGCCTTAAAACCAGCCGTCAGGACTTCCTGTCACTTTGTGATGTCACAACTAAGCCCCGCCCCCTCACCACCACCTGGACAAACCATCCAACAATAACAAAAACTTTGCAGGATTTGGTTTCTCTGAGTGTTTTATTCTGAAATCTGCTCTGTTTTTATTGGATCACTTTAGAAAACAGCCAGCCAATCAGAAGAGAGGCTCAGAGCCTCCTCCTCTCTCCTGATTGGCTGACAGCGACCTGTTGCTACCAGAGCTCCAGAGAGAAGCTGAGAGAAAGAGAGAGGAGATGGAAAACTACTCTGAGATGGTTTTTTTGGTTTTATAATCACAAAAATATGTTTGTACCAAATAAAACAGAGGGAAAGTGTGAAACTGAATTTTACAATAAAATAATTTAAACTGATAAAATGAGAGAAAGAACTCACAGATAGTTATATTTTTTTTATTTCTTCTTGTTAACCCTCGTTCTCTGAAACTCCCTCCCTCTCTTTCTTTTCATGTTTCTCCTTTTTCATTTTTTTCTCTCACCATTAATTTCTCTCCTCTTTCTTCCTGTCTCTTCCATCACTTTCTCAGTCTTTGTCGTTTTTCCCTCGGTTTCTTCTCCTCGTCTGCTGGCAGCCATGTGCCCAGATCGCTCTACAGCAACATCATGCTGGGTCACCACGCCACACACACACACACACACACACACACACACACACTCCCACGCGGCGTCAGTGCCTGTTATAGTGACAACGCTGCGGACAAAACCAACAACAGACAAATATATAAAAAAGGGCTGAAATTCTGTTTAATTTTAGGAGATTTCCACATCAGCGCTGCGCTCATGAACCCGGTGTTTAGACATGCATGTAGGTTTAGGAAAACCAGATAAATGGCCTCAATTATAACAGGACAGTTTTTGGAGCCGTTGGGCCCCAAATAGCTCGGCTACTTTTGTCACCGGGTTAAAAATAGTCGCTGGAGACCATGGGGAGCCGGCAGTCCCTAAAAATGTCCTCGTGTGTCCTCGCAGGCCACCGTCTCTCATTTTGGGTCGGATTTCTCTCTTACTTGCTGCTTTTCCCACGGTTTTCTAGACGTAAAACCGATTCTCAGTCGTCTGTGAAACATAAGAACAGGACACAACAGGATTAAAGGACTCGTCGAGGACTGAGGGAGATTTCTAAAGCTGTGTCTCCATTCGAATCCTTCCATTAGTTCACTCAACTGACTGGAACTAACCATCACAACGGTCGCCAACGTCTTCTTATTTAGAGGCTACCGTTGCCCTTCAACACGTCTACAGATATGTTGTGTTTGATATTTCAATCAGTGATAATGAACCACTTAGGCTACTGTTCTGTTTTTTGCTTGTGTGGCCACCTGGCTCCTCTTACTGGTGGAAAACATTGTCCTACTGGTACTTATTGATTTACATATTAGATATTATATACTGTATAGGCTATATATATTATATTCTGCTACCAGATTGACCCATCCAGGTTCTTACAGTAGGCTACACTGTGTTTTGACATACTATTAGTGTAAGTATGGAAGTACTGGAATTGAGACACAATTTAAGTCTTTATTGATTATTCTATAGAAGGAATCTCCTTGTTTACAACTACTTCCTGGTAGAAAACCAGCATGAGAACAATAGTGACGGACGAGAGTTTCTCTATATTTATCTAATTTTTCATGTCACTATATCACCGTTTAGACTAATCTGATGTTTGTAAAGTCTATAAAACCAATGATTGGACAAACATTACTATTTCTGTGTGCACATTTTTGTATAGTCATGGTTATCAGAGATTAGCTGGGCTAACGGTCAGCTGCTTAACTTTAGCTTTGCTACCGCCGTTAGCTTCATAGTGTATATAGCCTATGGTTAGCTTAGCTACCGTTAGCTGTCCCTGTCAGCTGAGCCACTGATGCTTTCTAGACACTGTGGCAACACAAAACACACACACACACACAGAAATAGTAATGTTTCTTCAATAATTTCAGATTTTTCTAAACGGTGATAGGGCGTGAAAAATATGATATAGGATAGGCTATAGCTAAACTCTCGTTCGTTACTGCTGTTCTCATTCAAATTACGTGCTGGTTTTCTACCCGGAAGTAGTTGTAAACAACAAGGAGATTTGGTCTATAGTTTAGCTTTAGGGTCTGTATTAATATTCTGGAAGTGTCGAAGCGTCCGTCCACAGAAGACACAGAAATCAGCCTTAAAAAGAGCTGTCAGGACTTCCTGAACTTTGTGATGTCACAAAAAACAGTAAAGCCCCGCCCACCTGGACCGTCCATCCAATAAACAGCTGCAGGATCAGTTTTCTACCTGAGAGAGGAAACAGGACACAGTGGTGGAGCTTCAACCTGGTGTTTGGTGAATATTCTGAGAAATCTGAGCGTCTGAAACTTCTTTGTTTTCTGTTCTGACTTTATTTCAACACTATGCATGAAACATTTTGGAGCGTGTGAATCAGGGTGTGTTTTAGTAAAACAAATTACACACTGACCAAAACCTCAACCCAACCTTAAACAAAATGTTTAAACCCTGTTGTAAACCCAGACCTGAGCCAACATGTCAGATATTCTCTGACCTTTAGTATCTTTAATCTCCCATTGTTTCACTTTTTCCCATTTCTTAGTTTTTTTTCTCTTTTCTATACTTTTCTCTGGTTGTTCTCATTCAGACATGTTTTCCTGTGTTGTCATGACTTTCTCTTTTCTAACAAATACGTCTGGGTTTGATTTTTTCCTCTTTTTCTCTCCGTCACGTTCTGCCACACCTTCCCCCTTCTTCGCTCTGAAACATTTGTCTCAGGCTCAAACACTTTGAGACAAATGACTAGAAATAGAATAAATCTTCTCTCTTCTCTTCTAAATCGTCTCTTCTCTGGATTCCTGCTGACTCAGACTGTGGCTCCCTGATTGGCTGCTTTGACTGTTTCCACGGTGATAGATGGGCTCCACCAGTCAAGGTTAGTGGTCAGGCCTGCCCGGGATCTGAACCCACAACCCACAAGCCCTTCAAAGCCAAGGCCACCAAACCAGCAGCCGCAGAGGTTTAACACCCACACCTTGGCTCCCAGTGAGGGGGGAGGAGCTGAGGGAGCTGAGGGAAGAGAGGGAAGGACGGAGTAAAGGAAAGAAAAGGGAAAAACGGAGAGTGGGACATGAGCGCTCACAGGGAGAGTAAGGGGGAGTCCGAGTGTTTTGTATTTAAAAGGATAGTTCAACATATAGTCTAATTCTAAGTTATTTTTACTTGCTGCAACAATAATTGCCCTACGGGGGCACAAATAAAAACCTTGAACCTTGAACCTTGAACCTTGAAATTGGCCCATTGCCATAATCCCTGTAGTCATAGCAGTAGGTTCGTTACCTTTAATTGTCGGTGCAAGCTGTTTTTAGAACGGCGGAGCAGAGCCGTGAGCTGCTCAGAGCTACACTACGGAGGCTCATTATGGGATTTCTTGGTTTCCCTCATCAAACTCATCAAATACACAATCCAACAACTCCACAACGCTCTGGTGGACAAGTTGTGAGCTGCACATTCACCACACTATGAGATAATAACACAACGTTACCACACAGAGTTGTTTTAGAGGGAAATTCATGTAAAACCACTGATGCACGTTGCCTTCAGGGACAGTTTTTCATTAAGCAGACTCTCTATTTCCCTCTAAAACAACTCTGTGTGGTAACGTTGTGTTATTATCTCATAGCGTGGTGAATGTGCAGCTCACAACTTGTCCACCAGAGCGTTGTGGAGTTGTTGGATTGTGTATTTGATGAGTTTGATGAGGGAAACCAAGAAATCCCATAATGAGCCTCCGTAGCGTAGCTCTGAGCAGCTCATGGCTCTGCTCCGCCGTTCTAAAAACAGCTTGCACCGACAATTAAAGGTAACGAACCTACTGCTATGACCATAGGGATTAGGGCAATGGGCCAGTTTGACAAAATGTTGAACTATACCTTTAAGATCAATTAGATAAAAGACAACTTTCTTAGATAAAATTAACTTTCGGTTACCCCTAACCCTAACCGTACAAAAACCGAATGACACTTAATGACAACGTTATGACATTCACATGACTGTGTTATGTGAATGTTATGATGAAACCGTGTAACTGAAGAAACAAATGCTCAGCAACAGAAGCGAGAAAAGACAAAGAGTGAAAGAAGCAGAGGAAACGAGGGGGAGGGAGAGAGAGAAAGAGTCTCTGGTCAGTATGTGTCAGGTCCTGGTGTCTATTAAAAGTAAAGACAGCGCTGCTCAGGGTCAGAGGTCAGAGGTCAACACCTACTTCCTGTCAGTAGTGGAAAGACTCAACTCAGCTTCCTCCCAACAACCCGACTCACAACGACTCTCTTCTGTCTCTCACTCTGTTTAAACCTTTCTGCTGTTGGTTGTAACTGATTTCTACTGTTGTCTACTGGTTTCTACTGTTTCTCAGAGGAGGTCTCTGTGGGGTTTTTCTTTCCCGTGACCTCGCTGAGTCTCAGTAACGGCGGTCCGGTCCGGTCCGGTCCAGTGAACCTCTGCTCTCTGTCAGCAGCAGCAGCAGCAGCAGCAAACCCCTCGGACAGGAAGTGAGCGCACAGCGACTTCCTGTAGAGACAGGAAACAGGAAGCAGTGGAGGCATGGAGAGAGAGAGAGGCTGACTTCCTGCAGCAGAGAGGAGAAGGAGAGAAAGACCCCCCACCCCCCCACTCCCTCCATGACATCATCTGGTCCATCCAGAGCCGGAGCAGGGAGAGTTCAGACGACGGTGGAGACAGAAACACTGAAACCTGCTGCTGGATGCAGAACCTCTGAAGTCTGTTTGAATCATCTTTATTAAAGGTTAAAAATAAACACTAGACTTATACAAATGAAATCCGTCTTAATCATCACCTCTGGGCTTCTAGTCCTGTGTGGTGGGGGCTGTGTCTGCCTGTATTCTGGTCTTTTGCTCTTTTTTGTGGGAGCGTGCCTATGTTCCCACTGGACTCTCTCTACCTGTCTGGACTCTCTCTATCTGGCCTGTCTAGCCTCTACCAGGTCTTTTTACTAAACTTAACCAACTCTTTTCTTCATTGCCTAAACCCAACCAATGGTGGGACCAAAGAGCTGAGGGAACATAGGAATGACCCCCTTTTTTGTTGTGCACGTGTAGCCGATGTCATATCTGGCCCTCTGCGTTGTGTTTCTCACGGCCTGTCCTAGGTGGGGTTCGATCCCACGACCTCCCGCACCGGAGGCGACGATGCTAACCTCTTCGCCAAAAGGTTGACAACCACTTGGCAGGTTGGTTAGCACGTCTTTTATGGGTGGAGTGAGTGCACATCCGTTACACACGTGGACGTTTCTGGGTGGAGCTAGAGAGTCGCCAGAGAGCGTAGATATCTATGGAGAGAGAGTCTGTGTTTTGTCTCCAGCCAATGACGGAGCTCAGGTGAAGCTACGTGCAGCAGAGTAGTAGCTCAGGGCTGCTAGCTGCACTAGCTGTCTCTGATGCTAACGAGTGCTAGCTGCTAGCAGCAGTGAGGGCGGCACGGTGGCACAGTGGTTAGCACTGTTGCCTCACAGCAAGAAGGTCCTGGGTTCGAATCCCGGGCCGCCCAGGGCCTTTCTGTGTGGAGTTTGCATGTTCTCTCCGGGTGCTCCGGTTTCCCCCACCACTAAAAACATGTCGGCTAGGTTAATCCTCCAGTCAGTGCCCCTGACCAAAGGCACTGGCTCATAATCTGGAGTTGGTCCCCGGGCGCTGCACCGCGGCTGCCCACTGCTCCTCAGGGATGGGTTAAATGCAGAGAAAGAATTTCACTGTACTAGCTGTATATGTGACAAATAAAGTACCTTTACCTTACCTTACCTTTACCTTCTAGCTAGCACGTCTCTTTCTCAGCAGCAGCAGTTGTCATGACAACAAAGAAAAAGAAACACAGTCTGAGTGAAGCGCTGGAGCCGTGGACCGATTCCCCACCGTCACCGACAACTAAAGCCCCCACTGGTAACAAGTATGAGGGCCGTTGTAGTGAGCTAGCTCGATGCTAACTTCGGCTAGCGGTAGCGGTTAGCATCCGCCGCTAACACCGTCTTCCCAGCTCACCAAATCCAAACGACGGCTGTTTAGAAGTTTGCTCCGATGTTTTTCAGAGAAGTGAAGCTCTGCAGCGACCGGGACATCACAGAGACAGCAGCCGGTCTGCAGAGCTGCTCGGCCGGCCAACCTCCGTCCTCATCCCGGGGGAGAAAACCATCGCTAATTAACTTACCCACAGGTTTTTAGAGGTTTACCACCGGCTGGTTACATTATTTCTAGGAGATAAATGTTGGTCTCAGTGATGAAATCTAACAGCTGTATCAGTAGCATTAGTTAGTCTGAATGTAAAGTGAAGCTTCCTGTGTGTATTGGACAGAAGAGCAGCGCTGCCTCGGGGCTCTGGAGCCTACGGACACAAACCACCACATTTACATCAAGAAATACATGTTTTACTATCAACACATCAGTCTGCAGTAAGTTTTATTTTATTTTATGATCTTATCTTAATAATAAAACCTGGTAATGAATTCCACCTTACAATTGATCTCTATATAAATATTTTCTGTATAATAGTAGTTTTTCTTTCAGGTAGTGAAAACCTTCCTTCTGTTGCACGTGTTGTGTGATGCTGAGCAACACGAGTAAATAATCTTTTATCTAATATCTTCTGATATTATTACGTGTGTGTGTGTGTGTGTGTGTGTGTGTGTGTGTGTCTCCATGATCTTCACACAGGAACCTTAATTAAAACACATTCATCATGATGACAAGTCACAGTCATGAGGAGAGAGAGTGAAAGAAAACATACATATATATATACAGGACACACACACATATACACACACATATATATACACACAGCATATACACAATTTACAGTGTGTTACACACAAGATAAGTTGTGAGTTGCACAAACTCACAAACAAACACATTTACAGTGTAAACCAGCTGTCAACTCAGATCAGAGTCTGTGAAATCACACACACATGGACGACCGCAGCTACACACACACACGCACACACACAGACACACACACACACACACACACACACACACACACACACACACACACACACACACACACACACACACACACACACACACACACAGAGAGAGAGTCAGTGTGTAGTTGTGGTGGCTGATCTGACATCTCAACCACATGTGGCCAATAAAACACACTGAGACAGAAAGAGACGGGAAAATCCCTCTCTCTCTCTCCTTCTCTCCCTCTGAAACACATGGATGAATAAATTCCTCTCTTTCTTTCTTTCTCTCTGGAGTTTTTCTCCTCCGTCTTCGTCTCCATGTTCATCGGCTCCGTCTGT
Organism: Trachurus japonicus; assembly: GCF_045865225.1. Classification (NCBI taxonomy): domain Eukaryota; kingdom Metazoa; phylum Chordata; class Actinopteri; order Carangiformes; family Carangidae; genus Trachurus; species Trachurus japonicus. The sequence goes on from NC_140913.1 coordinate 35,744,838, forward strand.
TCCTCACGCTCATCACTGACAGACACGCTCACTGGATCAATCACAGATCAGTCACAGATCAGTCACAGATCGATCCCCCACTCAGAGTTTTAATACTGGCTCCATTTAAATGATTATGATTTTGTCTGAGTTTGTGTCTCCTGTCTAAGACACAACACTGTTGTTTCATGCACTGATCAATTTTGAAATTTTGGGCTATTTTTCTTCCTGAACATGTATTCTTAGGCCTGCAACGATACACGTGTCGAAACCGAAACCTCGACACTCTAAGACAGTGTTTTTCAACCTTTTTTGAGCCATGGCACATTTTGTTCATTAAAAAAATCCCGCGGCACACCACTAACCAAAAATGTTAGAAAATGACCCAGTGCAGCCTAATACAGTAAATATGATACAAATTTTGTCTCTTACAGTGTAGTTAGTTTGTTCTGACTCAGTAATGGTCATTGCTAAGGCCAGGTCATTGTGCAGGCTTCTGCTACTACACTCATTGACATAAAAGAGTCTTATTTTATTAGCCAACTCTGCCAGACAGTCACTATTGCAGATGAGGATGAGCCGCAGCACAGCGGGAGCAGCACGCGTGTGTTTTATAAAAATAAAAAACAAACAAACAAGAAGAGACTGGCCGGTTGGCACGACCCTATAGTCACAGACACTCGATGGAGTGCTGAATCTCACTCGTTAACGGTTATAATCGCCTATGAGCGTCGGTTATCGGTCTGAAAAAAAAAAATTCAAAATGTGCATCGCTAGTTTGGATCAATTGAGTTAAATTTGGTAATTTTCCACGGCACACCTGGCGAACGCTCACGGCACACTAGTGTGCCACGGCACAGTGGTTAAAAATCTTCCATGTGCTTCCACGTCATCAACAACATCGGAAAAAGTCGCTTTTGACAAAACTCGACCAATCGACCAGTGAGATTTTGGTCGGCTAATGTTTTTTTGGTCGACCAGTGCTTGGTCGACTATTTTGCCACCAAAATCTCTTCTTTTTTAACCTTAAAAAATTTGAATTGAATCGAATCGTGACTTTGGTGTATTGTTACAGGCCTATGTATTCTTTCAGAAAAGTCGAAAGAAATGGTAAAAAATCCACATCAAGGTTTTTATTTTACTTCATTTTGTCTCTTTCGTCAGTAGATTTCTCCTAAATTTACCAAAAGTTAAAGTCTTCCTAAAGAGGCATTTTAAAATTAGTAAAAATGCTCTGTTATGACTATTTTTTGATTAAAATTGCTTCCCCACAAAAAAGTTGTTTAAAAAAGCTCCCAAATAGGCTAAAACACGTCTACTATTTCTCCCTCATTGAAACATCCAGATTCTATGAATATTCATGAGTATGCAAATGTGCCATGACTAGCGACCGCCCACCGCCACCGTGTTGCTAAGGTGCATTAACAGGTGTGACCTGTTCTAACAGGTGTGACCGTTCCAATGCATTTCCTATGGGACAAAAAAGTTTAATATTTGAAAAAAAGTATAACAAGTATTAAAAAATGAATGTTGAGAAAAAGCTGCACAATTTGATGTTTTAATTGTTGAAGTAGCAGAAAGTATACAGGACTAGTTGGACTGCAAAAAATGCCGGAAGATGTGAGAATTCCTAGAAAGAGCATTTCCATAAGGAAAATGCGTGTGAACGCTGAAAGCCATAGCTGAAGCCATACTGAATGAGCAGAAGGAATGGACAAAGAGAGGAAATGTAGGAATGAGAGTCAGCGTCAGAAGCTGTGGAGACGTTGTCATGGAGACGTTGTGGAGACTCGTGGATGGAGTGAGGATGACGCTGCAGTTTTCTCTGCTTCTACTATTTATTTTCTTGTTTCTATTTTGATTCACCAGTGCAAACATCGGATCTCAACGTGGACACGGAGTCGCATGTTAACGCCAGGTGTAACTGACTCTGGGTCAGTTTGTCAGCAGCTGTCTCACCTGCTCTGAGCCTCGTGGCCGTGATGACATCACAACACCTGGCAGCACGAGGCCCCGCCCCCTAAACCCAGACAGTCCAAATATGGGCAGAGAGGGAGACTTCAGTCCACACAGGTTAGTGGTAGAGATGGAGCTGCCACCTGGTTCTGGTTGCGGGTTGCAGTGAGGTGTTTCTCTTGGTCTCAGGTGAATTTAACAGGTGTGTTCTGTCCTGACATTTTGAGGACCGTTCCAATGCATTTCCTATGGGGAAAAAAAATCTGAAAAAGTTTAATATTTGAAAAAAAGTATAAAGAGTATTAAAAAAATTAATGACCAGAAGAAGCTGCACAATTTGATGTTTTAATTGTTGAAATAGCAGAAAGTATACAGGATTAGTTGGACTGCAAAAAATGCCGGAAGATGTGAGAATTACTAGAAAGAGCATTTCCATGAGGAAAATGCGTGTGAATGCTGAAAGCAACAGCTACAGCGACTGATACAAAGAGCAGTGAGGTGTTTATGGTTCTACAGAGACATGACAACATGATAGAACATCTAGATCACATCACAGCGAACAACAAATGAGATGCAAAACAAGTTCAACGGGATTGGTTACTAGGGATTATGACGTATTAATCCTGACTGTTTGCTGAAAAACTAAATCCAACTTCTCCTCATGTATCTACAGGTGCAATGTCACTTGTGTACAGAAGCTGATATTTCATCACCATGGCAACAGTGATTGGACACCTGGTTACAGTCCATAAACACACACACACACACACACAAACACAATTACACACACACACACACAGCGAGCTCACGTGTGTTCACTTCCAGCTGGGAAAAGGGGAATCCAGGCTCGTGTTATCTTTTCCAGTCAGAGTAACAAGCCGAGGGTGAGGTGTTCCCACAAAAATATACACCTCTTCCTCTCTCTCTCACACACACACACACACACACACACACACACACACACACACACACACACACACACACACACACGGAGGCCCACACACCCTTTCCGAACATCCCAAACTTCCACAGGAGTTTCCTCCTCGTTGTTCACATTCCAGTCAGTTACCTCAGCAACTCACACACACACTGTTAAAACCCCTTTCACTAACACACACACACACACACACACACACACACACACACACACACACACACACACACACACACACACACACACACTTAGAACATGACCCTGTGTAGGAAAACACACACACACACACTCTCTGTACCACACACAGTCCCCAGCTTGGTTTTTACAGCTCAGTTAAATCGTGTAAAACTTTCTGTTGTGAAACCGAGAGATAATTGAATCTCATGGAAACGTTCATAAAAAAAAAAGTTGCAAGTCAGACAAAGGGAGGAGGAGGAGGAGGGAGGGAAGGAGGGGGGGATGAAAAGATGTAATTGGGGAAAAAGAAGAAAGTTTTTGCAGAAAGTGGGACAAACAGCTGGAGAAAAGAAAAGAGAATGATGTAGAAAAAAAGCCAAAGTGGGACAGAAGTCTGATGAAGAGAGGATGAAAACTGAAGGACAGAAAGGAAGATGATAGATGAAGATGATAAAGTGTAAATGAGGCAAAGAAGAGGAAACTGGGGGGGAAAGGGTGGGATGAAATAAAAGAGGAGGAATGGATGAAAGGAGGAGAGGGGGAAAGGAAGAGAAAAGACATGATGAAAAATGAGCTTTGGTTGAAAATAGAAAGATGACAGAATGAGATGAAGTTTTAGAAAATTACAAAGAACAAAACAAGAGGGAGGAATGGAAGTCGTGGGAAAGAAGAAAAACAGAAGAAAAAGAAGAAGAGAAAATTACAGCGAGTGGGGGCCTGAGAGGGAATAAAAGAGGAGGAGGAGAAGACAGAGAGAGAGAGAACAGTTCCTCCTTGTTCCAAATGTTTTCTCTTCTCTCCTTCTCTCAGCGGTTCATTCGTTCACTCGTTCATTCGTTCGTTCAGAGGAAACTTCCCGTCGAGCCAAAGTCTGAACCTGGAGAATCACATCGCTGTCTCTTCTCCTCTTTTTCCCACCACTCCTTCTTTTCCTCTTCTCCCTCGTTTCCATCCAACAGGCCGGAGACAAGAGGAGGAGGAGGAGGAGGAGGAGAGAAGAGGAGGAAGAGGAGGAGGAGGAAGAGGAGGAGGAGGAGGAGGAGGAGGAGGAGGAAGGTTAGGAACTGAGGAGTCAGAGCTCTGTCGTCCTATAGACCGAATCTCCTTGTTGTTTACATTCTACTTCCTGGTAGAAAACCAGCTGTAATGTGAATGAGATCAATAGTAACCAACGAGAGTTTAGCTATATATCATATTTTTCACGCCCTATCACCGTTTAGACAAATCTGAAATGATTGAAGAAACATTAATGATGCGAAGCCTGCGAAGCTAGTTCAGGCAGACGACTCAAGCCGTGCCCATCCTGATCAGCTGATCGGTCACATGCTCTCCTCGCCCAGATAGGGCGGGTTATTTAAATCTCCCAGCTCACCTGCTCGCCCCTGGCTATGCTGCTGCTGCTCTGCCTTTCGTTACTGCTGCTGCTGCTGCTATGCTGCTGCTGCTCTGCTGCCTTGCTGCCCATGAGGTTTTGCAAACCCACCTCCTCCCCAGCATCCACCTGTGGGCTCTGTCTCTTGATCCCCTGTGGGGGGTCGGCTTCATTCCCTGTAAATGTCTGGGAAGGCAGATCATTCAGGGAACGAATATGAGTCAGAGCCTGACGCCAAACCTGCTGCAGCCATGCTCAAGAATATGCTGTCCATGCTGTGCTTCAGCTTGCTATGCTTATGCTCAATAAATGATTTCTTCTCATTCCAGAGTTGTCTGATTGAACTATTTCTGTGTGTGTGTTTTGTGTTGCTATGTGTTGTATTTATTCAGTTGGGGGGAATCACAGTGTCTAGAAAGCATCAGTGGCTCAGCTGACAGGGACAGCTAACGGTAGCTAAGCTAACAGCAGGACGTCAGCTGTTAAAACCCTCCCGTTGTGGGACACCACATGAAACTACTCCAGTTAGCTCAGTCATGTTGGAACTCAGATATCCGCTGGAGAAAATATTTTTTCATGGAGCGTTTATTGAGTCACTGAGTTATTAAAGTTAAACAGGTAGCTAACCGTTAGCCCGGCTAATCTATGATAACCATGACTAATTACAAAAATGTGCACACAGAAATAGTAATGTTTGTCCAATCATTGGTTTTATAAACTTTACAAACACAGATTAGTCTAAACGGTGATATGAAAAATTAGATAAATATAGTGAAACTCTCGTCCGTCACTATTGTTCTCATGCTGGTTTTCTACCAGGAAGTAGTTGTAAACAACAAGGAGATTCGTTCTATTGGTTGATGTGTAAACTAGTCAGAGCTCTGTCGTCCTATTGGTCGACGTGTAAAAACGAGTCAGAGCTCTGTCGTCCTATTGGTCGATGTGTAAACTAGTCAGAGCTCTGTCGTCCTATTGGTCGACGTGTAAACCAGGAAAGGCAAAAAGAGGAGACCGCACACATCAGCTCCCTTCTGGCCAGATTTATTAGCACATCAATAGTAACGTTTCGAGCTCATAGCTCTTCATCAGACTGAGTCTGACTGAGTCTGATGAAGAGAAACGTTACTATTGATGTGCTAATAAATCTGCACAGAAGGGAGCTGATGTGTGCGGTCTCCTCTTTTTGCCTTTCCTGTCCACATTTTTTGAGGCCAGCACCTATTGAACTGGATGTGCGCGACCGTGTCTACTCTTCGACGTGTAAACCAGTCAGAGCTCTGTCGTCCTATTGGTCGACGTGTAATCAACGAGTCAGAGCTCTGTCGTCCTATTGGACGACGTGTAATCAACGAGTCAGAGCTCTGTCCTCCTATTGGTCGACGTGTTCATCCGGAGCACTGGATCCGAGCAGGCGCCAGCAAAGGGAAATACAGTTCATCCATCCACGCTCCTGCACCTCCACGCTTTAATATCCAGCTGAACAATAAATACGACATTCTTAGTGTCAAGGATTTCCCCTCCCTGGATGACGGATCACGGGTCTCCCCACCACTTACTCCTGAGCGTAGCAACTTTCGCAGGAAATCCCAGCCCCTGTTTACACCTGCTCCTCGGAGATCCGTGGCTCTTCGCTCCCTTAACTCCGGTCGTCCCTCCTTGTCCTCCCGGCCACCACATCAGCTGACTTCACCAACGGACCAGTCTCGTCAGAGCCCCCCGCGAAGGTCAGTAGCACACACCCAGGTGCTGCGCCCCCCCTCCCTGCTCGTGATCGGCACATCACTAGTCAGGCATGTAGCGGTGCCCGGAGGGAGGACATTCTGTCACCCAGGTGCAACTGTTAATGACATTAAATCAGCTGCTCTGCTCCTAAGCGACCAGCACAGGTCTGTCGCTACCTTAGTCCTTGAGGCAGGCGTAAATGATATAAAAAATCAGCGGTCGGAGGAGGTCAAACAGGATTTTACCCGCCTCGTTGACGCACTGCTGGACACCGGTAAACAGCTAATCATTTCCGGTCCGCTGCCCGCTCCGCGATTCGGCGATCTTAAATTCAGCCGCCTCCGTCAGCTCCACACCTGGCTGAAAGGCTACTGTATGCACAAAGGTATCCCCTTTGTGGATAACTTCGCAGCCTTCCTGAAAAGACCGCAGTTCTTTAAAAGAGATGGCTTACATCCAAACCGTGAAGGCTCAGGCCTCCTAGCCTCCAACATTGAATTGACTCTCCAATCATGCTCCGCCTGACTCACTGTAACCCCGTATAGCTCCCCCTACCTCTGTAGCAGCTTCACTACACCTAAGAGCATCCCTGTAAGAGTGACAAATAGACCACACAGATCATTCATTCTGCCTACAACTAATTCTAGAAATCCACTCAACCTGGTTCCAGTCAGATCTTCTTCTCGCCTTATAACCTGCCTGTCAGCTATCACTCCAGTCTCTAGTACTGCCGAGTCATTAGTTCCACCCCAGCTCAGTGAACTCAGGTCAATACATGAATTTCAAACCTGTGATGGGCTTAAATTCCTGCATTTAAATATAAGGAGTTTGCTGTCAAAGCTTGATTTTATTAATGTGCTGATTACCGAATCAAACCTTGACATTTTAGTCATCACAGAGTCATGGCTCTCTGGAAAAGTGTCAGACTCGGATGTAGCCATTAAGGGTTTCAATCTGTTTAGAGCAGACAGGAAATCAAGAGGGGGCGGGGTCATAATCTACATCAAAGAGCATCTGGTAGTGCACGTAATTTCCTCTGCCTCTGTGCCCAATTGTTGTGAATGTATTATTCTGGATGTCAGTGTTGGGGGCGATAGTCATATCACAATTAGTGGGATTTATCGTCCACCCTCTGCCCCTATCTCAGCCTTAGAAGAGCTAGGAAAACTATTCTCTCCCTATATTTCCTCTGAGTTAGTTATACTGGGTGATCTGAATTTAGATTGGTTGTCTCCCTGTTCATCTAAGCTTAAAGAGTTATGCCTCGAATTAAATTTGTCCCAGCTGATCTCCTATCCCACTAGGCCTAATAATAAGGATAACTCTAAATCCACGTTGATTGATCTTATTCTGACTAACAGGCCGCAGAAATATCCATGTAGCGGAGTTCTCGCTCAGGATATCAGTGACCACTGTCCTATAGCCTGTGTTAGAATGACCAAAAGTCAGAGTTCCAGGGACGTACCATCAGAAAGCGCAACTTTAAAAACTTCAATGAGCAAGCTTTTATAAATGACTTGTCTCATGTTGACCTAAAAAAGGTTGACTTAATCCCGGACTCTGAGCTGGCCTTTGAGTATTTTCGAAGTGTTTTTTAGCTCTCTCATAGATAAACATGCCCCGTACAAGAAATTCCGTATAAAAAACCGGTCCAATCCCTGGTTCACTCCTGACCTATCTGAAGCTATCCATGTCAGAGATCTGGCCTGGTCTAAGGCCAGACTCTCTAACAGCCCATCTGATTGGCTGCTCTTCAGAAAGCTGCGCAACAAATGCATCAGCTCAATCAGGAGGGCTAAATCCACTTTCTATTTATCCTCTCTTGCTTCCAGCCAAGGTGATGCTACTAAATTTTGGAAAACCATTAAATCTCTAAATTCCACACCTATCTCTACTCTCCCCTCGCAAATAACTTGTGGTAACTCCTGCATTTCTAATAAATCGGATATGTGTGATGCTTTTAATCACCATTTCATAGCCTCTAGTCATTTGTTTGATAGCAACATTGTCCCAGCTCCTCCTGACCCAGTATTCGTGACTGCATCCAACCCACTAGCAGTCTTTACAATGAGACCGGTAAGCCATGCCGAGGTAATGAAAGCAATCATTCACCTTGACTGCAAGAAATCCAAAGGTGAAGATGACCTTGATCCATATCTTCTGCACTTGAGTGCCCCCTTAATTGCCGCACCGCTTACACACATCTTTAATATGACATTTTCATCTGGTAAAATCCCTGCTGTGTGGAAGGCTGCGCAGGTTGTTCCATTATTCAAGGGTGGTATTGCTAATAATTTAGATAACTATCGACCAATCTCAAAGCTCTGCTGTTTAGCCAAAATTTTAGAATCCCTTGTAAACTCCCAACTGCGAGCCTTTTTGGACTCAAACAACATTCTTCAACTAGAACAGTCAGGTTTCAGACCGGGTCACAGCACTACCACAGCTACAGCACTTGTTATTAATAACATCATTAATGGGTTAGACTCTCACCAGCATTGCACAGCTCTTTTCATTGATTTGTCAAAAGCTTTTGACACTGTAGACCATAACATCCTGTTACACAAGCTCTCGTCCATCGGCCTTGATAGCCCGTCTCTCAACTGGTTCTCCAATTATCTCACTGGGAGAACGCAAGCAGTTGCTGTAGATGGATTTAGATCCAGCTCGCTCTCATTGCAAAAAGGTGTTCCGCAAGGGTCCATTCTTGGTCCCCTTCTATTCTCTCTTTATGTCAATAATATTGTTACCCCATCCCCAGCCTGCAATGTCCATTATTACGCAGACGATACTATCTTATATAGCATTGCCCCTACTCTCACCTCAGCTGTTGTTAATTTACAATCTACCTTCAACCATTTCCAGTCATCTCTTGTAGCTTATAAACTTGTACTGAACTCCAGCAAAACTAAATGTATGTTGTTCACAAGGTCCCATGAAAGCATCTCCCCTCTCAGTATCCACACATTAGATGGTCAGCTTATTGAAACGGTCAACGCTTACAAATACTTAGGCATCTGGCTGGACTCCAGGCTTTCCTTTCGTAACCACGTGGACCACCTTATCAACAAACTTAGGTCCAGAATTGGTTTTCTATACAGAAACAAGTCTTGCTTCTCATCACAGAGCAAGAAGATTATTGTTCATGCCACTGTAATGTCTGTTCTTGATTTCAATGATGTGATATATATGCATGCCTCAGCCTCAGCACTGAAACCCCTAGACTCTATCTTTCATAGTGCCCTACGCTTTATCACCGGGGACCCATATTTAACACACCACTGCTCTTTATATAGCAAGGTGGGTTGGCCATCACTCACCACCCGCAGAGAACAGCATTGTCTACTATTCATCTACAAAGCTCTACTCGGAATGCTTCCCCCGTATTTAACTTCACTTTTGCATTCTCGCTCTACAGGTCTCCCTACCCGCTCCCAGTCCCATATCAGACTCCATCTCCCTTACACAAACTCAGAGCTAGGAAAAACTGCCTTCTCCTTCTATGCCCCACACCGATGGAACAAATTACAAAACTCACTGAAAATCGATAGACTTATCTCACTTGAGGCTTTCAAAAACCTACTTCTCACCGCAGTTTTGGGGGCTCAGACGTGCACTTGCTTTAGTTAGTAATTTCACTACTCCTGTTTTCATAACTGTATTTTATTGTGTTGTATTGATGTTTGATGTTTCATTTCTGTGAACTCTGTATGCTACAGGGCATCCTTGAAAAAGAGAGCTTGCTCTCAATGGATCTACCCTGTTAAAATAAAGGTAAAAATAAAAAAAACGAGTCAGAGCTCTGTCGTCCTATTGGTCGACGTGTAAACGATTCAGAGCTCTGTCGTCCTATTGGTCGACGTGTAAACGAGTCAGAGCTCTGTCGTCCTATTGGTCGACGTGTAAACGAGTCAGAGCTCTGTCGTCCTATTGGTCGACGTGTAAACTAGTCAGAGCTCTGTCCTCCTATTGGTCGACGTGTAAACGAGTCAGAGCTCTGTCGTCCTATTGGTCGACGTGTAAAAACGAGTCAGAGCTCTGTCGTCCTATTGGTCGACGTGTAAACGAGTCAGAGCTCTGTCGTCCTATTGGTCGACGTGTAAACGAGTCAGAGCTCTGTCGTCCTATTGGTCGATGTGTAAACGAGTCAGAGCTCTGTCGTCCTATTGGTCGACGTGTAAACTAGTCAGAGCTCTGTCCTCCTATTGGTCGACGTGTAAACGAGTCAGAGCTCTGTCGTCCTATTGGTCGACGTGTAAACGAGTCAGAGCTCTGTCGTCCTATTGGTCGACGTGTAAACGAGTCAGAGCTCTGTCGTCCTATTGGTCGACGTGTAAACTAGTCAGAGCTCTGTCGTCCTATTGGTCGACGTGTAAACGAGTCAGAGCTCTGTCGTCCTATTGGTCGACGTGTAAAAACGAGTCAGAGCTCTGTCGTCCTATTGGTCGACGTGTAAACGAGTCAGAGCTCTGTCGTCCTATTGGTCGACGTGTAAACTAGTCAGAGCTCTGTCGCCCTATTGGTCGACGTGTAAACGAGTCAGAGCTTTGTCCTCCTATTGGTCGATGTGTAAAAACGACGAGTCAGAGCTCTGTCGTCCTATTGGTCGACGTGTAAACAACGAGTCAGAGCTCTGTCGTCCTATTGGTCGACGTCTAAACGAGTCAGAGCTTTGTCGTCCTATTGGTCGAGGTGTAAACGAGTCAGAGCTCTGTCCTCCTATTGGTCGACGTCAGAGCTCTGTCGTCCTATTGGTCGACGTGTAAACAACAAGTCACGTTGTGTTCACACCGGGCGCGAGGCGAATTTTTCGCGCGATAAGATTACATACAAAGTCAATGTAAAGACGCGAATGGACGCTAATTTGTGCCGGCGACGCGAATGGCGCAGCGCAAGTATCGCGAACACGCAAAATTTGCCTGTTTGAAAATATTGAACTCAAGTGAAATATTCGCGTGAATGCCGCGAGTAAAGTAAAAAAAAATATTCCAGCGGGCAAACTAGAGCAAGTAGAGCGAATATTTTACTCGCGCCCGGTGTGAACGCTCTGTCAGAGCTATTAGTCGACGTGTAAACTAGTCAGAGCTCTGTCGTCCCATTGGTCAACGTGTAAACGAGTCAGAGCTCTGTCGTCCTATTGGTCGACATCATGGTTCACGTCGTAGGAGATTCAGAAGAAATTCAATAATTTCCTAGACGCAGCCATGTTACCCTACACGTCTGTTCTTCATTTCCGATAATCGAGCCTGAAGCTGGTAGTTAGTCAATAACGACAAAATCATGTAAAAAAAACGTCCTGAATTCGTGACTTGAGGAAGTGTAGACCAGGGGTTCTCAACTAGTCTCACTCTGGGCTCCACATTGTCCCATGGTCATTAAGTCGCGACCCACTTTTATAGAATTCAAACCAAGAATTTTTTTTTTTTTAATCCTTTAAAAACTCATTTTGCTCTTTATTGAGCAAAGTGCATTTCAGAGCACATGAATGAAACTGAGGAGTTACCATGACAACTGCATGTGTTCATGTTATTTTTCAAAATAAAAGACATGTCCAACATCAGATGTGCATTAAATATTATTTATTTTTTTGACCAGCTGTCCGCGACCCATCCAGAACGGGTCCGCGACCCACCAGTTGAGAACCACTGGTTTAGATAACTGGTGACGAAGAGCAGCTTCGTCTGCCTCAGTGGTTCACATCGTTTTAACGTCATTAACATCAACTACAGTTTGTTTCTAAATGGGATTAAAGGTGAAAAACAGTCGTTGCTCCACAGACTCAGAAACCAGAGTGTGACCTCAGAAGTGTTTATTTTGTGACATTATTTTATAAAACAGAAAGAAAAATCCATTTACAGCCAACACACACACACACACACACACAAACACACGCACATACTTTTTTTCATATACAAACAAAAACAAAACCATTTCGGAGACTTGAGAGGATTTAAAGCCGATCCCTGTCAGACAGATTTAGAAGCATCACTGTGACACTTCTGGGAAAATCCTGCTTTTAATTTGTCGTTATATGACTGCTGAAAAAAAATGTCCTTTGTTTTAATCCCAAAAAAATCTTGGGTGTTTCATTTTTTTTTTTTTTTGCCTCAGATAATTATTACCAAAAGTCCAGAGTTATTGCACGACTGCAAAAGTGCCTGTGTCTCTGATGTTCTTTGTGTGTCACAGTAAATTAAAATGGAAACAAGACTCTGTTTGGTGTCAACAGAGAGGAATGTCAAATGCAGATGCAGAAGTATTTTTTAATACTCGAAGCTTGAACTGCCGCTGCCCTGTGGATCGGTCCTCCAGAGGAAAATGTTTGGAAAAATCTACTGTTGCTCTGTTTGCAACCAGCGGCGGCCACAAGGAACGGTGCGGTGAATCCAACTGCTTTTCTGTACGAGATCCTCGATTCTCTTCTACTGTTTCATGTAGCGAGAAGAAAAAACGTATTGTCTGTAAGACTTAATGTGGACCAGATGCAGGACCGAGCCCCAGAAGAGCAACTTCTGCTTCTTCCTCCGACTGTATACAAAACCATTACAGGATAGATGCAGCGTAAACACACACACAGACACACACACACACACAGATCTCTACAGTGGCTGCAACTGATGCTTTTTTTTCATTTTCTCAGCACAAACAAAAACCGCAAATTCTCAAATTCTCATTTGAATCCACGAAACCGTGTGGGCGAACAACACCGGAGAGGAGAGCAGAGTGTAAAACGTGACCACAAGAGATCAATTATCATCAATTATAGATTATTCTTTACAAAGGCACGTTTATAATACAAACACACACAACACAGAGAGAACAGTTTGTGCTCATTCACTTTCTCCTCTGGACTGAGGTGAGAAGAAAAGCTTTTCTTAGTAATGAAGGTTCATTAGTAACTACAACCTTCTCATCTCGGTCGACGAGGAAGTGAATCAGCACAACATTTCATGAGAAAAATAAGAATCTAATATTTAAAAACATCAAATCAAATCTGTACAAAGACATTTTAATAAGTAGTGTTCCTTCTATACAGCTAAGACATTTTATAAACCCAGTGCAAAGAGAACATTTCATAGTGTCAGTTTGTCCTTCAGCATCACAGTTCATACAGTAAACAGCATCAAAGTTTCCAGCTACTTTCTGCCTCGTCCCTTCTGCTTCACTCTGCCCAACGCAGACAGAACATTTACTCTGTTTGTCTTCTGATATCTGTGGAACGAAATTGCACTTTCTTTCTTTTTTTTAACTTAAAACATGAAAAAAAAAACGACATCTTGTTTAAAGGAGTGATATGTTTGTTGTAGCAGAGGTTTTTAAAACAGAACGATCTTTTAATCATCAACATTTTTTGTGTTTGCCAAGAATCAAAGCAACTTAAAACCTCCAGATTCTGGCACGAGGCGCTGACGTGAGGCCCTGTCATGGACCCAGAGGATGGAGAGCGAACTGCAATTATCATGGTCAGAGAAAGAAAAAAAAAAAACCCCGACCCGGCGTGTAAAACATCCTGATAGTTTGTGGGAGACTTCAGCGGTCTGGTCCGGGTCCACGATCCAGTCTGTTCTGTCTCTCCGCTCCTCGGCTTTGTGCTTCATGTGACCGTTTGTCTGAGATAAATTCATCTGAACTCCATGAAGTTCAGTGGAGATGAGATGATGATGTGTGTGTGTGTGTGTTTCCGCTCCTGAGATGAAATTACAACAATAATAACAACTATGAATGAGATGAAACTCAGATCTATGATGACGAAGATGATGAAGTGCAATTAAAGTCCATTAACTTCATCTTCCTCTGGGATCGGTGTCCCGTAGCGTTTCCTGTCACCGAGGCTTCGCTGACAAAATAAGTGGAAGAATTTTTTTTTATTTAAAAAAAAAATAAAAAAAGACAGTGGGAATCTTTGGAGAAATTGGAAAAAAGGTTAAAGGGACAACGAGGAGTTTCTCCAGCAGCAGAACGAAAAATTCCGCAACAATAAAAAAGTCTCATGTTAATGTGGATGAATCTACATTACCACTTGTTAATGGTCCATTTTAGATAAATCTATGGTTTTGTCTCTATGGTTATTTTGTTATTATTAGTGGTGGTGGAAATGCTGGGCGAGCCGACCAGCGTTTCTTTACTTTCGGTTTCGTGGCGAGTCATGAGAATAACGCCGCCGAATCTCTGTTTATGGTGGGAACTACGACGGTATGTGATCGTCTTCCAACCTCTGACTTTAATTCTTGATGAATGAAAACATGAGTCTGTCTTGCGCCGGTCAACGAATTTCACGGTGCGGAGGCTCATAAATGTAGTGGGAAAACACTTCGCTTTTCCAAAACTCCACGTTGTCCCTTTAAAAAAAAATAAAAAATTGGAAAAAAGATGAAAGTATGAGCCAAAACCGAAGCAGTTTCGTCCTTCCTACGACAGAGTGAAGAAGGAAGCGGAGCGAGGAGTTTATCCAGTGATGCAGGCGCTGTAGTAGACGGCGCTGCTGGCGTCGGACAGCGCCGAGATGAGGGGGCTGCTCCCGTCGTCGCTCATCATGATGCCGTTAACACCGCTGTTAATGCTTCCTCCCATACTGCTGCTGCTGTTGCCGCGGCCCCCCAGGACTTTGGCCCCGCCCCCACAGCCCCCGCCGAGTCCGAAGGCCTCGTCTCCTCCCCGACTGCGGCCGACGACGTTCACGTACTGGTCGAACTCGTGTCGGTCGACCTCGGACCAGAACTCGGCCGAGGAGTCGGAGTGGGACGGGTCGAGGTGCACCGGGGGCAGGAAGGAGGAGGATGATGGGATGGAGGAGGAGGAGGAGGAGGAGGGGGGGGCTTCAGGGGGAGGGGAGAGCTGCCCCAGGTGGGAGGGGGGCGGAGGGGCGAAGTGGCCACTGCCGTTCTGGCCGCCGTACATCTGACCGAAGTAGCCAACCGAAGCCGAGCTCAGGGCCGTCTGGTGGCATTTGATCGGCTCAGAGAGGCTGATGGACGTCTGGGGGAAGGAGGCGGGGGAGGGGGGGCACTTCACCGGGCTCCTCAGGGCGATGTGATGACCGCTGCTGCCGTGGTGACTGGCAGGATTCAGCCTGGAGCCGACCGAGTTGACCAACACCGAGGTGACGTTGGAGCTCATGTTGTTGGACTCGATGGAACTCATTCTAGAGCTGCGGCCGGGACTCAGACCGGGACTCAGACCAGGGCTCAGACCGGCGCTGTGACTGTGAGCGGCGTGCATGGCGTTGTTGTGGCTGTGGTTGCTGTAGTGGGGGCTGTAGTGCTGGTTGTGGGGGTGCAGGTGGTGGTGGTAACCCTGGTAACCGCTCCAGCCTCCCATCGACCCCGCCGCCTCCTCCTGCAGATAGATAGATAGATTGATACATTAACTTTATGTCACTCCACAACACACAATAAAAAATACAGAGGCAATATAAAAATACAGTATTCATTACAAATTACCCCCTCCCCCTTGACAAAATTTAAAATGAAAAAAAGAGTTGTGAGACACCAACTAAAAAAAACAGTTGTTTTATAAACTGGAGCTCATGAGAGAATGCATTTCATGAGAGAATGCATTTCCTGAAGGAAATATGGGTGAATGCTGAAAGCTGGAAGCTGAATGAGCTGAAACAATTGTTAAAACAATGCTGAATTAAGTGAAGAAACTGCTGAATCAATCTTGAAGAGATGAAACAATATATGAAGAGTATGAAATGGCTGGAAATTACTTGCATTTTTGAAGATCAGTATGAAGACATTGAAAGGCTCTTATTTCTTGTCAAAATGTCTCATTTCTAGTCAAAATTAATCTCTTTCCACATAAAATAAGACTCATCACCTAAAAATTTACTTGTTTTTAGATCATTTTCCCTTGTTTCAAACACATTTTTACTTAAAATACGTAGACAAATCTGCCAGTGAAAGCAGGTTTTTTGTTCTTGTAATAAGAAAGAAAAACTTGCTCCACTATCAGATTTTTCTACTTATTTCAAGTGAAAATCTGCTTGAAAGAAGTAAAAAGTGTCTAAAAACAAGCTACTTTTTAATGTGGTGAGTCTTGTTTTGAGTAGAACTAGATTTGTTTTTACTATAAATGACATTTTGACTAGAAATAAGACAAATATTCTTGGTAATATTTAGAGTTTTTGCAGTGTTTCGTATATCTGCACCTGCATGTGCTGGGGGAAGAACACCGACTCCCCGGCTCCGTCCTCCAGGACGTCCAGCGGAGACATCTCGGGCGTGGGCAGGCCGTAGCTCTCCAGCTCGGGGCTGAAGTGGCCCAGGGGGGGCAGCAGGTGGTGGTGGTGGTGGTGGTGGTGGGGGGCTGGGTGTCCGTAGCCTCCAGAGCCCCCGTCCCCGGGCCCCAGCCCCCCCTGGGCCAGGCTGTGCAGCAGCAGCCCCGGCTCCACGCGCTTCAGCTTCTTGCTGCTCTTCTTGCGCCGCGGCCGGTACTTGTAGTTGGGGTGATCCTGCAGGTGCTGGACTCGCAGCCGCTCCGCTTCCTCCACAAACGGACGCTTGTCGACGGCGCTCAGGGCTTTCCACGCCTGACCTACAACATCCAACACACACACACAGTTAGAGAACCGTGAAGCTCAGAGAGAGAAGAATCAATCAAACATTCCCTAAAAATAAAAACTGGAGAAGGAATGGGTCCTTACAATGATCTGATCCTCTGCTTTTTCAAAGGAGGTTAAATCGAAAGCAACTGGTCTTAGTTATTTGTCTGGGAAGACGTTTCACGAAGATGATGATGAAGCCTCTTGGATGAGAGGTGAAACGTCTTCCCAGACAAATAACTAAGACCAGTTGCTTTCAATTTAACCTCCTTTGAGATACTATGACCTGGACAAATGAGAATATGCACCGGCTGATCCTCTGCTTTGTTTCACAGCTGGAATGAGATAAACTCTGTTGATGATTCATTTTATGAGGCAACTTAACATTAACACAGTCACAGTGTTAAACACCACCATCACTTTGTCATATTCACAGTCTTTGTTCAGTTGTCGACACCACACATTTCATGTTTTTTTATCGTAGAGACTCAAAGTGCAGCAGCAGAGTGATCTGAGCTCTTCACATTCAAATAAATACATGTTAGAATAAAAGGTATAATTGTAATTATGTCACTCTCTTTGGTTCTAACTTATGAAAATGGTTTAAAATGTTTTTCATAAAGGTTAAAATTCACGGGTCGGGCACGGGCAAATGAACGCGGGTGGGTAATGTGTGTAGGCCTACAGAGAAAAACTCAGGCGCAGCTGCATGAACCAGCGTAGCAAGTACTTTTTTTTATGATTCTGGAGGTTTCCTGATAGTATCACACACGGCAACAACAGAGCAACATCTTGGTGTAAATAAACAATCTTTGGCCGCTCATGTGACCGCTCACAGCTTACCCATTGGATTTTAGCCTGTCATCATGGCTTGACTGCTCGGCTTCTGGGTAAGCTACAAACACACCGATGGGATCAATGTAAAGGCGGAAGTGTCCTGCTCTCATTAAAAAAAGAATTATGTCGCTATCAGTCTCTGTTCCGGAAATAGACGCGAAAGAGTATGCCTATACCCCCGTTATCGCCGGTGATGACGGCGATCTCACGGGCAGCGGGTCGGGTAACGGGTCTTAATACTGACGGGCGGTCGGATCCGGGTTGAAGTCAGAAATAATCACAGGTGACGTGTCGGGACACGGGCTGAAAAACCTACGGGTGGGGCGGGCGCCGGTTTCTAAATTTGGAGCCGTGCAGGACTCTGGTTCATAGAGTGTCGATATTAGCATTCCTCAGTAAAGGCCAATGGACTGTTAGCCGCTGTAAAGCTAATCAAGCTAAAGCTAACGCCTTGACGCCCTGTGTGCCGCCACATTGGACACTGGCCACAGCACCGTCCTTCACCAGGGACTCTAACTGCTTACATGCTGTCATTCCGACATCCCACCATTTAGACATCCCACCATTCCGACATACCGCTATTCCGACATACCGCTATTCCGACATGCTAACGTCCCACCATTCTGATGGGGTCATCCCCATAGGACGCTTTTTTAGAAAAAGGGTCCTATGTTCCCGGCTTTTCCCCAAAAGGACCCGGGGAACAAGCAATTTTTGTTCCCATACCTGGAAGTGGAGTTGTGACTTTGCAGATTTTTGCCTATTTCTGAGTGAGAAGTTGAGTTGTGACTTTGAGTGAGAAGTGTAATTGTCCCATTGGTTGGGTTTAGGAAAGGAGTTGGTTAAGTTTAGTAAAAAGACCAGGTAGAGGCTAGACAGGCCAGATAGATAGAGAGAGTCCAGCTAAGTAGAGAGAGTCCATCGACCAGCAAAAACGGGGAACATAGGACCCTTTTGGGGAAAAACGGGGAACATAGGACCCTTTTTCAGAAAAGAGTTAGGGTTGCCTGTCTGGCCTCTACCTGCTCTTTTTACTAAACTTCACCAACTCCTTTCTTCATTGCCTAAACCCAACCAGTGCAAAATCTGTTGGGGAAAAAATACGCTATTAAAGGTGTACAGAAAAGAAAACTGAATTTGAGCCCACTCTGGATCATAAAATTAATGTGATAACTCATCTTACAGACGATGTAGGCCAAACTTTGTGCAAAATTCTATTTGGATGAAAGTGTGTATTTTTTTTTTCGCATTGGATAACGCAGGCGCACGGATTATACGTCAGCCTGTACACGATTCATCAGCCACTGATATTGGATCTGTCATCCGTCATTCAAACGTCTGAGAGACGCACACACACACGGAGCTCGGGCTCGCTCCAAGCTTTGAATATCCCGCCCACTCGATAACGACCAATCAAATTCGTTTTCCTTACTCGGGTAAACTCGTGTTGCAGCTCGTGACAACTCGGCGCGACAAACAGGACAAACGGCCATTTCTGTACAGCTTTAAAGGAATTGTTGGAAAGGCAGGATGTTTAAAAAAAGAAAAAAATACCGTCATTCCGACCATAGGAGGCAAGAAGTGTCAGAATGATGGGACATTTGATAGAAAATTAAGTGTTGCCATTTCGATAATTAGAGGCCTATGTCGGACTGGTGGGATGTCGGAATGGCCGTTGCCCCCCCTCTAACCAGAAACTGTTGCTGCCAGACTTCATCTTGACTCCAGGTAATAACTTTATTATTTTTTTACACTGAGCAGATAAATACCGTGGATTCAGCATCAAAGCTGCAACGTGGGGTTTCTGTTGTCGGCTATGTGTGTGTGTGTGTGTGTGTGTGTGTGTGTGTGTGTGTGTGTGTGTGTGTCCACTGAGTTGTAATTTGAGTGTGTTAGAGAGAGAATATCACTAACATTAAACTATTTTACTTATTGTTAAGGGTTAATTAAGTGAAACGTAACGGGTAAATATTGGTATAAGTTCAATAATTACATTAGAAACCGAACTGACCAGAGGAGAAAGTAAATTCTTCTGTGACCTAATTTATTTGTAATAACAAGAGAAAAGAAATAAGCTGGGGTTTTTTGTTATGAATTTATTTTATTTAGTAATATGTAGGTTTTGTTTAGATTTAAGTCTTAAATAATTGATTCATGATTTTCTAAAACTGTGCCTGGTGTCATATTCACCTAGGTGTCGTCACACATCCTCGAGTTAAAGGTTAACTGAGTGAAACTCCATCATTAATGCTGCTTATTTATGACTAATTATTAAGATATAAAAGTATAAAGTAACACAAGACAATTATTAGGGTTATAAAATCAGAAATATAATCTTCAGGGGTTTTTTTGCCAGTTAAAATGAGTTGTCATGTGAACTCTCTGCCTGAAAGACGCCTCCCTGTGTGGCTGTGGTGAGTTCATGGAAACAATAGAAACAAGGAATTCAAAGAGCCACTTTGAATTAAATATAATCTACAGAGTCTATAGTTTTTACAGTGTTTACAGTCGGTGGTGTTTAATCCGCTCACACACTGACAGAGCAGATGTTCTGTGATCTCTGACTCCTCCTCATAAATCATTCCTTTATATGTAAAAATAAAATATGTCTCCTCATGCACATTTTTAAGGCGGACTGCAGTCTCCTCAGAGGACGAGCGGCCGCCGTCCGTTTGGGTTCAAGTCCGTTACACTGGGCTCAGGAGGCAAAGACTTTTTTTAACTTGAATCCAGATCAGAGAAGATCCAGGTCACATCAAACCTCTGAACATGTTCAACACCGGTTAGAAAAGAAGTTGATTAATAATCTACTAATTAGTTTCATTCATATTTCCATGTTATATAACACATATACACTGTAAAAACTCTAAATCTATCCAAGAATATTTGTCTTTTTTCTTGTCAAAATGTCTCAATTTTAGTCAAAAATAATCTCTTTCCACTTAATAAGTCTCATCACCTTAAAAATTTACTTGTTTTTAAATCATTTTCACTTGTTTCAAATACATTTTCACTTGTTTCAAATACATTTTCACTTGAAATAAGTAGAAAAATCTGCCAGTGAAAGCAAGTTTTTTGTGCTTGTAATAAAAAAGATTGTTCTACTTATTTCAAGTGAAAATCTGCTTGAAAAAAGTAAAAAAGGGTCTAAAAACAAGCTGCTTTTTATGTGATGAGTCTTGTTTTTAGTATAATTAGATTTGTTTTGACTAGAAATAACATTTTAACTAGAAATAAGACAAATATTCTTGGTAAGATTTTGAGCTTTTGCAGTGTAATAATAAAACTAATATGAAGTCTAAGGACAGAATTAGAAGTGACAGTGACTTAAACTTTGCTCTTTAAAGAGACGATCTGATCTTTTGGATGATTCTTTAACACTTTAAGAGATTAATTAATTTGGTGCTGATTCCCAGAACGTTAACAACCCGTCAGTGTCGGTGTTGTGGTTGTTGTTGTGGTTGTGTATTAGGTTTTGTGCTGTGGTCTTACCGAGCATCTTGCTGAGCACGGCGTTGTGCAGGTCTGGGTTCTGCAGGGCCAGGCGCTTCCTCTCGTCTTTGGCCCAGACCATGAAGGCGTTCATGGGCCTTCTGATCCTCTGCTCGCTCCCCGCTGCTGCAGCCGCCGCCGCTGCTGCAGCCGACGTCTTCCCGTCCGCTCCCGCCGGCGTTCCTGCTCCTCCGGCCGCGGTCCGGTCGGGGCTCTGTCCCCCTGACGACGGCGTTAGAGACATCCTGGGCTCGGCTGCTCTCCTCAGGGCGCCGCTGCCGAGGCCGAGGCCGTCGGGCGAGCTGCAGTCCCCGGAGAGGCTCTGCTCAAAGCCCATCTCTGGGTCTTGATCCGAGGCCGGACTGGGAGTTCTGGAGGTCCAGGGACCGGGACCGCCGAGGGAAACCCGGCCCGGATGCTGCTGCAGCAGGAGGAGATGATTCCCTCTGGACAAGCTGCTGGGCTCGGCTAAATTCATTCCAGAATTTAACAACTCTTTAGTCCAAGTCCGAGTGAAGAAATCCTGCAGCGAAACAAACGTCTGTCTGTCTCGGTTTGTCGCTCGGTTGTTGCTGCAAAGTTCTGGAAAAGCTTTGTAACGACGCGTCGACAACGACAACGTGTTTTTTGAGGCGACACAGACACAGAAGAGGAGGAGGAAGAAGATCAGGAAGATCAGGAGAGGAGGAATTCACTGGATTTGAAGCACAAATCCCAAAGCAAAGCATGGAGATGTGAGAGGAGGAGGAGGAGAGAGAAAACAAACACAGTGATGATGCGGTGCAGGATATTCCCCCGGAACGCCGAACACTCAACACAATCCTGATCCCTGGGACTCTAGGAAACACAACAACAGCTCTTGTTTGTTTGGAGTTTGGCGGTGGCGGCGGCGGCGGCAGTGGTTTCTGTCCAGAGCTCGATTCCCTCCGTCAGTCTGATCCGACTCTCTGTCTCTCTGTCTCCGTCCGCCTCGCTGCAAAGTTTTGAAACTTGTGGC
>NC_140913.1:35774346-35784346 GCF_045865225.1 Trachurus japonicus
GGGATGCGCCTGAATGTGGTGACATAGGGACGAGGACTGTTATGGTGCGTTCAAGGCAACTCGTAACTGGTGTTTTTCCGACCTGTGAAGTGGTACCAGTTCGATCTGGTACGAGTTCACGGGTCAGAAGTTACGAGTGGCCGTTATAGTGACTTTCACCGGTAAAACAGGTCGGAAAAACAGGAGTGGGTTGCCTGGAACGCTACAAAGTCGTAAGTTGTGACTTGAAGCTGTAATTTACGATTTCAAAAGCCTGCCTGGAACGCAGCATTAGCCAAAACGACCGGATCGCTTACTTCTGCTTTAACATATTTTCTCACAAAGTTGAAATTCAACAACTACCGTATTGATCCGAATATAAGACGACCCTGAATATAAGACGACCCCCCTTTTTCAAGACCTGTCTTTGGAAAAATACCTTTTTCAGACAAAATCTAAGAAAAAATTAATATTTTTAAAATCATGTTTTCAGTATCTGTGAAATAACGTTCTGGTAGATTGTAGCGCCCACTGATCTCTCTGAATGTGTGTAGGTGTGTGTCCATCTCTCTTGCGCTCTGTTTACACAAAAAGGCACGCGCATCAATTGCGGTGTTTTATTTTGAAAATTGTTTTGATTTTGAAAGTTGAGCGGATTCTCTCGTGTTTCTTTGTTTGACCTGCCCGGCTTGACGCAATCACTCGCAGCTCGCGCACAAAATAGACCAGACACTGAAACGATTGCTGCAGGACGTCTGGTGTGAACAACACAATCGTTTAACATGAGCCCCGAAAGGAAACGGGCTCAGCTTCTCGGCGCTTCGCAGCTATTCGGCGCCTCCGTGTCCGGTGTGTCCGGTGTGTCCCTGTCCCCAGCGACAACGCGGCCGTAGCCGCTGTGATACGACGACCCCGCCCCCGGAGTCAGCTGTGATTAAAATGACCTAAACCGAGTCGAGTTGAGCTGTAACTGTGTGGCAGCGCTCTGCTGTGTGGCGAAGGGGTAACACACACACACACACACACACACACTTGGCGCAGATGCAGCTGCATCTCTGCAGGTGACTGGTGAGTGAGTGAGGAAGAAAAGTCCTGACTTGCTTGGACAGACGTTGTTTGATGTCACCCGCTGATTTGCATATATAAATATCTAGACCCCGAATATAAGACGACCCGTCTTTTTCAGACTTTTTTTGACGGAAAAAATATCGTCTTATATTCGGGTCAATACGGTATATTCTTAATACATTCACTAGAGCGATGGCGCTGCACTATGACTTCAGAAAAGCATTTCCTGGTTTTGGCAATAACCCACAAATATCCATTTGGCTACAGAAAAAAACCAGAAAATCACATGAGAACAGAATCATTAGTTAAGTGCAGAATATATTTAATGATATTCCTGTTGTTTGAGTCAACTGTCTTCACATACCACTATGCAGGTCCGCTTAGCATTAGCCAGTTAGCATACACGGCCGTCTCTCAATTCACATCAAACTCTCTCTACAACTCGTTACTTTGACTCGTATGTACACAACTAATCCTCCAGTCGCATGTTTAACTCTTCACACACCTCATGTACACCTGATTAAATGTGCCACCTAGCGGCCTGAATGTGTCATAGCAGCGTAGTAGCGTGATGCGGCACCTAGCGGCCTGAATGTGTCATAGCAGTGTAGTAGTGTAGTAGCGTGAGTGCAAGTGAATGATGAAATGAATGAAAATAAATGAAAAATGATAAACAATGTCTGTGTTTCTCTTATGTATTGTCAAACAGACGGTATTTACCAGGTACAGGGAAGAAGAGGGCTATGACAAACACTAAGGTTTTCACACATACTTGTCACTTATTGTAGCAGTCATGGTGTTGTTGTTTGTTGGTGATTGTTTGTTTTTGTTGAGAGTATTAAAAAAACAAAAAAACAGGATATACAGGAAGTAAGATAACCTATAGTACTCAAGGGGGCAGTTGTGGGTCTGAGAAGTGAAGTCACTTCCTCGTTCAACAAACTGCAATCCCCTCTTCTTCCTCTGGGGGCTGGTGTCAGAAAGCAGCATTCTCCATAGACCCCCATGTTAAAATCACAGACTTTACATCCTCAATAAACATGATCAAAGCCTGGTGTCAGAACGTTTTCTGGTCTCAACCGATAGTTTCTACCCCCGCACACACTCTGAGGGGGTTTAACTCTACCGTTTGACCGTTATTAGGTTAAAACTCTGAGGGGTTTAACTCTACCGTTTGACCGTTATTAGGTTAAAACTCTGAGGGGTTTAACTCTACCGTTTGACCGTTATTAGGTTAAAACTCTGAGGGGTTTAACTCTACCGTTTTACTGTTATTAGGTTAAAACTCTGAGGGGTTTAACTCTACCGTTTTACTGTTATTAGGTTAAAACTCTGAGGGGTTTAACTCTACCGTTTTACTGTTATTAGGTTAAAACTCTGAGGGGTTTAACTCTACCGTTTGACCGTTATTAGGTTAAAACTCTGACCAATCAGGGCGCAGAAACGTTGAGTGACAGGTCCGAGCAGCTCCGTGGACAGCTGCTTCGAGGCCAGTGGGCGGGTTCTCGGCCGGCCAATCCAACATGGCGCTGTTCAGGCCGCCATGTTGGAGTCACAAAAACGACTCCCCAAAACCAATGGGGGACGTCACGATGCTACGGCCATGTTTGTTACAGTCTATGTTAGTACTAGGTAGCTACTAGGTGGAGAAGGGCTAGGAATTAATACGCTAATGCTAATTCTTCCTACTCCTTTTCAAACATACAAAGGTTTTTATCGACTAGTGCTTCAAGTGTAATATGTTATTCACATGTTTGAAATAAAGTATTCATTCATTCATTCATTCATTCATTCATTCATTCACTTGTACCTGTTGTTTCTTTCTCTGGGAACAGGAAGAGTCCAGACGGTCCCACACGTTGGACCGACAGACGACCGAGCTGTGTAGCTGCTGCAGCACGTTGCTATGGCGACAGACTTCTGTTGCGTTGTGGGTGTGTTGATGTGTTGTGTGTTGTGTGTTGTTGCGTGTTGTGTTGACGAGCTGACGACCTACAAACCAACATTAAACTACATGAAGTTTATTTTTGCAGCTCTGGTTGTTTTGTTTCCAGTGATGATGGTGTGTTGTGTTGTGTTGTGTTGTGTGGTCTTGATGTGTGTTGTGTTGATGTGTGTTGTGTTGATGTGTTGTGTTGTGTGGTCTTGTGTTGTGTTGTGTTGTGTTGTGTGTTGTGTTGTGTTGTGTTGATGTGTGTGGTGTTGTGTTGTGTTGTGTTGTGTTGTGTGGTCTTGTGTTGTGTTGTGTTGAACATGCTGACTCTGCATGAATCTACTTGTGTTCTGTCTTTTTTGCTTATTCTACTTTTCCTGTCGTTGCCGTCGGTTTCATAAAACCCAATGATGTGTTGTGTGTTTTGTTGTGTGTTGTGTTGTGTATTTTGTTGTGTGTTGTGTGTTGTGTGTTTTGTTGTGTGTTTTGTTGTGTGTTGTGTGTTGTTGTGTTATGATGACTTTTCTGTCGGTTTCATAAAACCCTCTCCTCTGTTCAGAAGGTGCAGTCTGGGCTGTTGTTTGGTGTTTTGCTGCTGTGAGATGTCGCCACGCTCGTTTATGTGTTTGTGTGACTGTGTGTGTGACTCTGTGTGTGTGTGTGTGTGTGTGTGTGACTGTGACTGTGTGTGTGTGTGTGTCTTTGTGTGTGTGTGTGTGTGTGTGTGTGTGTGTGCGTGTGTGTGTGTGTGTGTGTACTTGGGTGTGATTGAAACATTAAAGTTTCCCTTGAACTGGAGCTTTCGAGCCAAGCTGCTTTCTGACGCTTCGTCCAAACTCTGGTTTAACTATTTCATAAATATGAACTAACCCACGTTGTTTTTCCAAACAGCTGCAGAGACTCAGATCATAAACGTTTTATTTTCCACAGCAACAATCTGAAAACATCTGCAGCTCACGCCGATGCTCCTGCATCTGTATCTGTGATAATCAAACTGTTTCATCTCAACAGGGATGAACTGGTGCATGCTGGGAACAGAAGAACTTTACAAGATGACAGAAGATCAATGAAAAGGTTCAGTCAGAGGAGCTGCAGCCAATGATTATAGATCAAATGATTAGAGAAAAATATATTATAGAACTAATTATTATAGAACAAATGAATATTTTGTGCTACTTTTTTTTTGCTTGGATACATTTATTATCTCATTTGTGAAAGGATTTCTTGAAAAAAAAGGGGGAAGACAACATGAGTTCATTTCTTTCTGCCCTCTTTCATTCTGGAGTTGCATTATTGTTTCTTCTTTTTTTAATTGTTTGATTTTCTTGTTTTAATGAATGAAACAAATAAATGATCTAAAAAACTAAACTAAAACTAAAAGATCGGATTGGATCATATGATCCAGTCTTGGTTTTAATCTAGATCAAACCTCAGCAGTTTGGTGGATTCAGGTACACAATGACATTTAAATTCAATTCAAATTGGTCAAATAAGCAATAACATTTATAATGTAGTGTATATATATATATATAGACATTAATATTTTCAAATTTTAGTGATAAAGTAAATAAAGTAAACTTTTGATTATTTCACTAAATAATAACTTTTCGCCAACTACTGGATAATTCATTCATTCATTCATTCATTTGTTTTTAGTTTTTTTATTCATTTGCTGTGGGTCAGGTCTGAATGAAGACACAACAGAAAACAACACAAACATCCCATAATGAGATGAATCCACTGTGAGTGTCTCCATGCTGCTGTTCTACCTGTTGTTCCTCGACCAATCAGCTTCAGTCTGACACACGGTCACATCAAGAACAGTTTAGATCTGGTTCACTGCAAAAACTCTAAATCTTTCCAAGAATATTTGTCTTATTTCTTGTCAAAATGTCTCATTTCTAGTCAAAACTAATCTCTTTCCACTTAAAATAAGACTCATCACCTATAAATTAACTTGTTTTTAGATCATTTTCACTTGTTTAAGAAATAAGTAGAAAAATCTGCCATGTGATGATTAGTTTTGACTAGAAATAAGAGCGCCCCCTTTACCTTTCTGCAACATGAATTTCCCCTAGGGGACAATAAAGCAGAAGCTGAAGTTGAAGTTGAAGATATTCTTGGTAAGACTTTGAGTTTTTGCAGTGATCAGACCGATCGAATCCAACTGAGCTTTGAACAACTGGGATAAAATTAAATCGGATTACGTGATCCTGGATAGTTAAAGGAGGGGATTACAACATCTGGATAACTTTGATCCAGATTAAACCTTTTGAACAACTGGACCCAAGTGTCTTCATCACACACACAGGAAAGCACACTGCAAAAACTCTAAAGAATATTTGTCTTATTTCTTGTCAAAATGTCTCATTTCTAAAAAAATAAGACTCATCACCTAAAAATTAACTTGTTTTTAGACACTTTTTACTTCTTTCAAGCAGATTTTCACTTGAAATAAGTAGAAAAATCTGATAGTGGAGAAAGTTTTTCTTTCTTATTACAAACACAAAAAAACTTGCTTTCACTGGCAGATTTTTCTACTTATTTCAAGTGAAAATTAGTTTGAAACAAGTGAAAATGATCTAAAAACAAGTTCATTTTTAGGTGACAAGATTTTTGTGTTTGTAATAAGGAAGAAAAACTTGATCAACTATCAGATTTTTCTACTTATTTCAAGTGAAAATCTGCTTGAAAGAAGTAAAACAAGCTGCTTTTTAATGTGATGTTTCTTATTTTAAGCAGAATGAGATTTGTTTTGACTAGAAATGACATTTTGACTAGAATTAAGACAGATATTCTTGGTGAGATGTTGAGTTTTTGCAGTGTGTGTCAGAGTGTGTGTCACCTGCTGGGCCTTCGGCATCATCTCAGTGTTCAGGGCTCAGCCAGAGACAGAGACAGAGCCAGGGCCAGTCTGCATCCGGCTGCACCGTCAGCTCTCTGTCTCCGTCTATTCATAGCTCAGCAGCACCGCAGCAGCTTATCATCTCTTATCCTGTAATTAATGCGCCGCAGCGCCGCAGCGCCGCGGGACGATCTACGACCTTTCCCACCGAACACGACGACGCCTCGATCTGCTGTTCTCCACCGACTCCGCTCTGTCCTCTCATCTCTCATCTCTCCTGTCCTGTTGTCTTGTCTTTCTCACCATCCCCCTGTTATTTTCTCCCTTTCTCTAAGCCTCTCTCACGCTACTGCTCTGTCTCACACACGCACACACACACACACACACACACACACACACACACACATGCACACACACACACATGCACACACACATGCACACACACTGCAAAACGCAAATATCTTACCAAGAATATTTGTCTTATTTCTTGTCAAAATGTCTCATTTCTAGTCAAAACTAATCTCTTTCCACTTAAAATAAGACTCATCACCTAAAAATGAACTTGTGTTTAGATCATTTTCACTTGTTTCAAACTAATTTTCACTTGAAATAAGTAGAAAAATCTGCCAGTGAAAGCAAGTTTTTTGTGTTTGTAATAAGAAAGAAAAACTTGCTCCACTATCAGATTTTTCTACTTATTTCAAGTGAAAATCTGCTTGAAAGAAGTAAAAAGTGTCTCAAAACAAGCTACTTTTAATGTGATGAGTCTTATTTTACGTATAATGAGATTGTTTTGACTAGAAATAAGACAAATATTCTTGGAAAGATTTTGAGTTTTTGCAGTGAACACACACACTCCCCGACAGAAGTATTCCGATGTATTTTTTATTTCTGTCGACGCTCAGGAAGTCTCAGGAAACCGGTTCCTTTTCTCAGAACAGACACTCAGGAAGACGGGCAGCGAGGGTCAGGAGATACAACACAGAGATGCATTATGGGATGTCATGACCAGGATTATATGAGTCATCATTTATGATGGGTAGAGCAGTGAGTCAGCGCTCAGAGAGACAACGCTCCAGGTTCATGTGTCGGCCATGCAGGCTTCTGTTTTCACTACCGTCTATACACTGCAAAAACTCAAATATCTTACCAAGAATATCTGTCTTATTTCTAGTCAAAATGTTATTTCTAGTCAAAACTAATCTCATTCTACTTAAAATAAGACACATCACATTTAAAAAAGTAGCTTGTTTTACTTCTTTCAAGTATATTTTCACTTGGAATAAGTAGAAAAATCTGATAGAAGATAGACGTTTTTCTTTCTTATTACAAACACAAAAAACTTGCTTTCACTGGCAGATTTTTCTACTTATTTCAAGTGAAATTAGTTTGAAACAAGTGAAAATTATTTCAAAACAAGTTAGTTTTTAGGTGATGAGTCTTATTTTAAGTGGAAAGAGATTAGTTTTGACTAGAAATGAGACAAATATTCTTGGAAAGATTTTAATAAGTTTTTGCAGTGTATACTCTACATGTGTTATAGTAGTTTATTCGATCTTTTACACAAAATTGTTTACAGTTGAGCATCAATCACAGTCAGTCAACCTCCATAAAACCATCATTAGTTCAACTAGTTCATAAATAGATAGAAAAGCTGCAGGCTGAAGCTCTCTAGCTTATAGATGCCTACTACCCTTTAATTCATTATTCCATTAAATCCAGTAGAGCTCTTCATGGTCATAGAAAGAAACAAGTATCCAATAATTAACAAATGAAGCCAAAAATAACACAAACAGATAATTAAAACAACCAAGAATAAATACGACATTACTGTAAAAAGCATGTGTATCTCTGTGGCGGGAGTAAAACTGTGGAATATCTTGACAGAGGATCTCAAACAATGCAAAAACAAAACACAATTTAAAAATAGACATATACAATATAAACATAGTATGATAGAAAGCTATGAACAGGGTTGATTGATTGGGTGTTGACTGCAACTGTAATGCTGTTAAATTATTTATTTCTTTTATTTTTTGGGCTACATTTTTTAATTATTGGATAATTATTTCTTTCTATGACTCTGATTGAAACTGTAATACTGTTTAAGTTAAGTTTCCCTCTTAGCTCGTATCTACGCTCACTTTCCTTGAACATTTTTTGAATATTATTAGGGAGTAAATATTTCTTGGCATGTGTGTACTGTATGTATTTGTACATTCTCTATGAAACACTTTTCTTGTTTTGTTCTATTTCACTTCTCATCAGTTCAGATCAAACTGTGACTCAGAGTTGAGTCGTCTGCGTCTCAGACTGAAGCTGAAGGATGAAGCAGCGTGAAGGTTTCTGCTGCTCTACACTGCAAAAACTCAATATCTTACCAAGAACATTTGTCTTATTTCTAGTCAAAACAAATCTCATTCTACTTAAAATCAGACTCATCACATTAAAAGCAGCTTGTTTTTAGACACTTTTTACTTCTTTCAAGCAGATTTTCACTTGAAATAAGTAGAAAAATCTGATAGTGGAGCAAGTTTTTCTTTCTTATTACAAACACAAAAAACTTGCTTTCACTGGCAGATTTTTCTACTTATTTCAAGTAAAAATTAGTTTGAAACAAGTGAAAATGATCTAAAAACAAGTTAATTTTTAGGTGGTGAGTCTTATTTTAGGTGAAAAGAGATTAGTTTTGACTAGAAATGAGACATTTTGACAAGAAATAAGACAAATATTCTTGGAGAGATGTTGAGTTTTTGCAGTGTGTGAGCGGATGCTTCATGGTTAATGGTTGGACGATCTCGGTTTCTTCAGCGTATAATGACTGATGATGATGATACACTTTTAAAGACAGTTTTTATTTATTTCAAAAAGTCTAGTTTTTTCAGACTGACGTGTGGAGACTTTGAAGGCAGCTCCATTCTCCTTTATGGGAACTTTGTCCTATTTTAGTTTTTATTTTAGTGAAGTTTACATCCAACCGGTGCCAAGAGCCCGAGCATACCAGTCCTCCTGATTACAAGTCTGACTGCAGCCAAGAATGTGGCGGCAACAGGAAACAAATAAAGCAGTCGGACTGTGGCTAGTATACACTTTATATATATATTTATATATATATATGTGTGTATATATATACATATATGTGTGTATATAGATACATCTCTGTGTATAGGCCTATAGGGTTTATATGTAAAAACGTATATATAGTAAATGCTGGCGATGTTCTCAGCATATTGCACTGCAAAAAATCAAATATCTTACCAAGAATATTTATCTTATTTTTAGTCAAAATTTCATTTCTAGTCAAAACAAATCTCATTCTACTAAAAATCAGACTCATCACATTAAAAAGCAGCTTGTTTTTAGACACTTTTTACTTCTTTCAAGCAGATTTTCACTTAAAATAATCTGATAGTGGAGCAAGTTTTTCTTTCTTATGACAAGCACCAAGAACTTGCTTTCACTGGCAGATTTTTCTACTTATTTCAAGTGAAAATTAGTTTGAAACAAGTGAAAATGATCTAAAAACAAGTTCATTTTTAGGTGATGAGTCTTATTTTAAGTGAAAGAGATTAGTTTTGACTAGAAATGAGACATTTTGACAAGAAATAAGACAAATATTCTTGGAGAGATGTAGAGTTTTTGCAGTGTGTGGAGTTGATGTTTGTGAAGTGAGTTGTTGTGATGGATGGACATAGTTGTGTGACAGTCTGTCGGTTTTTCCTGAGACGTTTCCACGGCGATGGAGACAGACAGACAGGAAGTGTTCCTTCACCAGCAGCTTTAAATGAGCTGCTGAGTTATTCATTACAGTCTCGTCTCATCTAGGAACCGCAGCAGCTTCAACTTCTGTCAGCCGCTGTCAACACAAACCACGCTGCCTAGCAACCACACTGCCTATAGCAACCGCTGCAAGGCTCCACGGCGACGAGATCACACGGCCTGGGAACAACGTGTTGCAATCTGCTCCGAGATCTGCTGAGGATGATGTCATCATAGTGAGGATGACATCATCACAGTGAGGATTTAGCATCTTGACTTGCACCGTTGTTTGTACCTGATTGTACTGGATTCTATTGTAATGTGGTTTGTGTGTAGTGGTGTTTGTTTGTTGTTGAGTGTTGAAATATGTAATACTGTATATATATTTCCAATATTGAAATGCCTAATATTGTATA
>NC_140913.1:35789346-35799346 GCF_045865225.1 Trachurus japonicus
ACTAGAAATGAGACATTTTGACAAGAAATAAGACAAATATTCTTGGAAAGATTTTGAGCATTTGCAATGAAGATAAAAGAGATAGTAGTCACAGATATTCACAATAAAATACACAAAGACACACAAGAGCTTCACGCACCTTTCCCGTCGGTTAAAAAGCATAAAAATGAACAGCTCTCAATATAAATTCAATTCAATTCAATTCAATTTATTTTTTAAAATGGGACAATGCGAGTTCATGAACGAAACAATCGTAAGCACGCCGGATTGTAGCCACAGGCTAATTTACATCCGCTGTCCCATACATAGATGTTCCCTGGTACACACAAATTACAATAAATAAAAACAAAGGCATGTTATAAAAATAGCAGCAGTACAATAGATAAATAATACAGATTCAGACAGTACAAAAGTGCAACCGTGTCATGATAAAGTGCTTACAGTCATCAAAAGTGCGTAGAAGGTCCTAGGAATAATATCTAGTTGAGCTGTGTTATAAGGTAGGTCTAAGGATATAGTTCAATCACTTTCACTGCTATGAATAACTAAAAGTTTATATAATATGTTAGTTATTATAATAATAGTAATGATAATAATAATAGTACTGGTAGTAGTAGTAATGGTAACAACACAGCAAAATTACAGTAATGGCAACATCAACACAGTCATATAACAGTAATACAACAGTCAGAAATAGGTATACACTTCTAATAGTGGGTGCAGGTCTGGGTTGATAGCAACCAGTTTTTTAAATGCTTTTTGAAAGTAATATGTGTGGTGCATTCTCTGACTGTGAGCGGCAGGCTATTCCATGTCCTGCAACCCATGACGGATAGAGCAGCCTGACCGAAGGTGGTACGTCTGTAGGGGATAGTGCAGTCCCCTCTAGCTACTGATCTTGTCACCTGATCCCAATTTGGTTTAGCACGATAATGGATGAAGGTACAAAGGACCCTGAATCTCCTTCCTGATGGGAGTAGATGAGAGTTTTTGCAGTGTAGTTTTCTATTTGCATCTTATTCTCAACTTGATTTTCTGTGTTTGAACTCAGCTCCAACATGAAGCTCCGGTCCCACACAGACATGTCTTCAATTATTCCTGAGGTTTTGTTTCCTGTCATGAAGTTAAAGTTATGAAGAACGCGTCCACGTCACGTTCAGTCCGCTGCTCTCTGCTGCTGCTGCTTCTCTGGTGTTAAGAAAACTGATTCATTATTAGGCATTTATTTATTCATTTATTTATTTGCTGTGACAAGATAAAATAAGGAACTCTGCAGACAATGAGTTCATTGTGCTGAGATCATAAAACAAGCTTCTTGTGCTCATGAGAAAACAACACACACTGACATCCAGAGCAGTTTGCATATTGAACACATCAGCGTGTGGTCGTCACTAACTTTTCTACACTTCTTCAACCGTTTTAGATTTGAACAACAACACAGAAGTCGTCTGCTCTGCTCGTCCTTTGCTGCTTTCCTTGGATATTTATTCTCCAAAGAGGAAAACGTGATGTTCTGGTGCCTCCTGGTCTGTGTTAGATCTTTGTTCATGATCCCCAGAGGACAAACCCACTGGATGTCCACAGAAGACTCATCTCATGTTCCAGTTAGATTACAATGACTAACACAGACTCTTCAAGCTGTTGATCAGCTGCACCAACATCTGTTTCTATCTGAGCTTCTTTAGTTCCTCTCTGCAGCTTCTCTGCTGGGATGGTGGACCTATCTATCTATCTATCTATCTATCTATCTATCTATCTATCTATCTATCTATCTATCTATCTATCTATCTATCTATCTATCTATCTATCTATCTATCTATCTATCTATCTATCTATCTATCTAGATCTACCTATCTCGGTTTGCAAAAGCCGAGTTATGATAAAAACTTCCAGATCATGAGCTGTCATGAGTTTTTGATCGTCATCTATTTCAGTTCTGCTCATCGTAGAGTCCCCAAATTTACACATAAGGTGTGTTAAAGTGTCTAGTTTCATAATTAAAAAAAAAAAAAAGCAAAACGTAAAATTACGTGGTTGGCACTCAATGAGTTAAGATAAAAACTCATTTTGTTGGTCTTTAACTTGAGGAAGCTACCAGTTCTCAACCCAAAGGGGGCGCTGCACCATTTCAGCTTGTCACTTCAGGACACTGAGGCCCCGTCCCATTTCAACCACTTCCACTCGACTTTGGCCCTATAGCACTTGGTTTTTCACGTTGCCCTGTTGGGTCAGCTGTCAGTATGATAGAGGCTAAAAACATACTATTTTCATGGAGAGTGGGAAACACAGTTTTGTTTTACGGATGTAAAGAATCTCTTTTATTTTCACCGGAAAAAAATTTGGCTTGTGGAAATTCTGATTGGCTTCAGAAAGTTGCCAGCCTTTCTAAACCCTGCTTCTATTTGTCTAGGAAGACGTTTCGCCTCTTCAACTTCAACTTCAACTTCAACTTTAAACTTTATTGTCCCCAAAGGGAAATTCATGTTGCAGAAGGGCAAAAAACAC
Source organism: Trachurus japonicus (assembly GCF_045865225.1). Taxonomy (NCBI): domain Eukaryota; kingdom Metazoa; phylum Chordata; class Actinopteri; order Carangiformes; family Carangidae; genus Trachurus; species Trachurus japonicus. The sequence goes on from NC_140913.1 coordinate 35,791,852, forward strand.
AGAACATATAGAGCACGTCCACACAAACTCTACACAACATTGAACAACATTTTCCAAGAAGCTTCATCAGTTCACAACGCATCAGTGGTGTCAGTGAGGACTAGTCAGCTCTGAAACCAGAGAGAGGCCAGGTGCAGACTTCAAATGTAGTGCAACATGTAAGGTGATGAAGGTGTCTTCTGTTTTCTGCATTTCCTCTTTGTTGGTTCATCAGACGAAGAAAGATGACAAAAAAACCTGAATGAAAACCCACAACTGGTTGTGTAGTACGTGTGACATGGGCTACACAAAGGGCCTGATCTACTAAAGGTTTGCTTGTATCCACCACTTTATTTTCCCATGGTCCATTGCGTCATACCACAACGGAAGTTGGTTTTCAACTTACGTTTCACTAGCGAGCGGCTAACTGGTAGCGTTAGCCACCGGTTCTAGCGAGCGGCTAACTGGTAGTGTTAACCACCGGTGTAGGCACCAAATGTGGGGGCTACGGGCCATTTTGACTAAATCTGATGTTTGTTAAGTCTATAAAACGAATTATTGAACAAACATTCCATTTCTGTGTGCACATTTTTGTAATTAGTCATGGTTGTCGTAGTTGTTAGCTTTGCTGCTGCTGACAGCTAATTGTTAACAGCAGCAGCACGACACGACATGAAACTACTCCAGTTAGCTCAGTCATGTTGGGACTAGGATATCCGCTGGAGAAAATATTTTTTTCATGGGCCGTTTATTGAGTTATTTAAGACACTGCTAACGGCTAACGGCTAACAGCTAACGGTTAGCCCAGCTAATCTAAATAGTAATGTTTGTTCAATAATTAGTTTTATAAACATCAGAGTACTCACCACAGTGATATAGTGACGTGAAAATGTGACATGAAGCTAAAACCTCGTCCGTATTGTTCTCATTAAAATTACGTTACGATTATAAATAAAGTCATCACGGCCGATGTCTATCAAGACAAGTGGAATGGAGTGTCATGGCAACACCCAGCGTCATTCTCCAGAAAGTGGTGGATAGAAACGTGTGCAAACTTGATGCCTCCCACAAAAAATGTGCAAGCTGATCTACGAACCGAGTGCGCTGCGGACTGCGTCTCTCAAACGGGCAAAAAAGCACACGTGATGCATTTAGCGCGTTTGCCTCGATGAATGTGTAAATATGGGCGTTTCTGCCAGAACGTGCAAAATATCAGGAGGAGTAGATGCAAATAGATTTATTTAGTAGGCTACACCGTCTTTGTGCGTCTTTCTTACCTCTAGGTAGAGTTGATTCAGTAAACACAACCTCTGTGCTACAGCGAAGCCACTAATTGTGCTGTGCTGTGTTGTGCTGTGTTGTGTTGTGTTGTGTTGTGTTGTGTTGTGTTGTGTTGTTGAGCAGCACAGAGGGATTTAGCTGCACAGCGACATAATCACAGTGTTTGTTCCACTCATTAGTGGTTCACCATCATCATTAATTAACACAGAGCTGTTTAAAAACTAACTGCAGGGGGGACGCCTTCAGTCTGCGGAGCACTGAGACAACGACCACTCCTCCTCTTCCTCCTCCTCTTCCCTCCTCCTCCTCTTCCTCTCCTCCTCCTCCTCCTCCTCTTCCTCCTCCTCCCTCTCTTCCTCCTCCTCCTCCTCTTCCTCCTCCTCTTCCTCCTCCTCCCTCTTCCTCCTCCTCCTCTTCCTCTTCCTCTTCCTCCTCCTCCTCCTCCTCCTCTTCCTCCTCCTCCTCCTCCTCCTCTTCCTCCTCCTCCTCTTCTTCCTCCTCCTCCTCCCTGTAGGTGGGGAGGTGGAGACTTAAAGGAGACGTTTTATGAAACATCTCTCTCTGAGGCTCTTTAAAGGGACATTGTGTAACTTCTCCTGTTATCTCTTCAGGAAAATGGATTATTTGGTTCTTCAGTCTGTTTTTCATTAACATCAACAAAGTTCCTGTTCCTTTCAGCTCTGAATGAGCCGTTCATATCGTTCATATCTCCATGGAGACGGTAAGCTCGGTGCTGCTGCCATGTGGTGTCTCCATGGTGACGGTAGGTAACCACGGAAACTCAGCGGAGACACCAGACGGAGCTGTCGGCTCAGGTCACTGTGGTAACGCAGTGAGGAGGAATGGAGCGTTACACTGATGCTGCATTCACCTGCAGTCGGGCAGACGGCCGTCGCTAACAAACCAGACGTCATTTTAGTCACAGAAGTCCAGAGAAAGCCGGTAAAACAATACCACATCGCCATGACAACATGTTGTCACGTGTGTTGTTTTGCCTCGTGCTGACGGACCACTTGTTTACATAGAGGCTTGTTTATGCCGTTACTCTGCCGTCTGCCGTCTGCCCAATTTCAGGTGAATGCAGCATGAAAAATACGACTGAGTTGCTTGAGATCTACAACCACAACGCTAGATGGAGGAATTACTACACAATGTCCCTTTAAAGTTGATCTGGGGAGAATCAACAGTAACTCAGTGAGGTTGAATCCATGTGGTTTCACCAGCTGTTCCCTCAGCTGGCTGACTATGATGTCATTAGGTTTCTAATTAGCATAATCCGTAGAGGGGGCGTGGCCTGGTGGCTCATTAGCATTTAAAGGGACAGTGACACTGAAACCAGAGAGAGCTGTGATGTTTGATCCTTGGAGGATTTGGACCGAAGCAGAACAGACACGACTTTAACAACCTGGTTTAACTGGTTTAATCTGTGGAGAAGAGACAGACTACGTCTCCTTTAAAGTCAGATTTAATTCAATTCAATTCAGTAAAACTTTATTTGTCTCCTGGGGGGCAACTAAAAGCACACAGGGCAGTCATGCAGATCTCAGGGTATCCTAACCCTAACCTGAAGGTAAAGTTCATGATGCAGGCTGGCGGGGTTCTCCCTTATGGCGTGTTCACACCGAACGTGATGTTGCATTGTTATAGTGGAGCAAGTTTTTCTTTCTTATTACACACACATAAAACGTGCAGATTTTTCTACTTATTTCAATTGAAAATTAGTTTGAAACAGGTGAAAATGATCTAAAAACAAGTTATTTTTTAGGTGGTGAGTCTTATTTTAAGTGGAAAGAGATTAGTTTTGACTAGAAATGAGACATTTTGACAAGAAATAAGACAAATATTCTTGGAAAGATTTAGAGTTTTTGCAGTTAGTTTGTAGTGTGTAATGTGAAATGTTGGACTAAGATATTCTCCCATCAGATGGTGACGATGTGAATGTTTCTGTGCAGTCATGGTTTAGTTTTGACATGATCAGAGCAGAGAACAGCTCAGAGTGAAAACCTCTCAGACCTCCGTCCTCCTCCTGTTGTTTTGATAGAGGAAGTGATTTAAAGGTGCAGTGGGATAATGATGATGTTCATTCTGCTAATTCAGACTCTACACAACTGCAGCTCTGCCCCGTGAGTTTCATTCTGCGCTGTAATTGGCTCCAGCTTTTCAGAATTAGCAGCGCTCACAGATTATTATTATTATGCAGAGACTAGGTTTGTTTGATTTCTCAGCTGTTGATAGATGTCGTCCCACAATGCAAAGCAGCTCGCAGCTGGAGGAGATTTCAGCTGATTGTTGAGTGCGGTGAAACTCAGAGATGAACAAAGGACTGAATAACTTTATGAAATATGTTTCTCTCTGTCTGTTGAGCTTCAGTAGAAAGCCAAGGTGTGTGATTTGTTGTATGTTGCCTATTCTAAATACAAAAGTAGTTGTGTTTGTCCCCGACTCTCCGTCCCACCCAAAAGTGTTGGCCGGGCCATTTGTTAAAACAACACCAACTCATTCCTGCAGTAAAGCCACTAATTTAAAACCTAAGTGCTGTTTTACCACTTTCCAGAGGCAGCAGCTGTTTTGAATGCGGTCGAGGGGAGAGAAAGTGATTTAGAGGTGAAGCGGGATAATGAGGATGTTCGTTCTAGTAATTTCTGAGGCAAAAAACATCCTAATTTAAATCAGACGAAGCAGACGATCTGTGATTAGAGTGTGGCAGAGGCAGAGGAGGAGGCCAGCAGGCGGGCTCGGGGCAAATCTAATTATAGGTGCTATTGTTGGCGTGATCCTCACACTGCTATCTGGTTTTCTGGTGTCATAAACTCACACTGCAGAGAACTGGACCTGAGCTTCGTTTCTCTGCTGCTCAGTTGTTTTGGTGCCGAGTCCGGTTCATCCACACAGAGAGAAAGAGAAAGAAAGAAGCACATGTCTGAAGAATTTAAAGCATCGTGTCAAAGTCACATCGTTCTCATTTCATCTGTTCATCAACATCGCTTCAGTTCTGTTCGCTCCATTAAGTCAGTGTGGTGTGCACTGCAAAAATTCAAAATCTTACCAAGAATATTTGTCTTATTTCTAGTCAAAATGTTATTTATAGTTAAAATAAATCTCATTATACTTAAAATAAGACTCATCACATAAAAAGCAGCTTGTTTTTAGACACTTTTTACTTCTTTCAAGCAGATTTTCACTTGAAATAAGTAGAAAAATCTGATAGTGGAGCAAGTTTTTCTTTCTTATTACAAGCACAAAAAAACTTACTTTCACTGGCAGATTTTTCTACTTATTTCAAGTGAAAATGAGTTTGAAACAAGTGAAAATGATCTAAAAACAAGTTAATTTTTAGGTGATGAGTCTTATTTTAAGTGGAAAGAGATTAGTTTTGACTAGAAATGAGACATTTTGACAAGAAATAAGACAAATATTCTTGGAAAGATGTTGAGTTTTTGCAGTGTAGTGTAGTGTAGTGTAGTGTAGCATTGCAGCGCTGCCTTTACATGTTCTACCTAATTGAATTAAAGCGATGTGAAGGTTGATTTAGTGCTCTGATCCTTCCAGCCAGTTTGTGGTTTCACTTGATTTCTATAAAAGTCGTTTTAGTCGTAGAGACTTGAGACTTGCTGCAGACACTTAATCCGTCCCAGTCGGCGCTGCACACGCAGCCAGACCTGTCAGTCACGTTGGTTCCAGATCTCTGTGTTGTTGTTTGTGTTATTGATCCTGCAGCATTAAACACCATGTAGATAAACGTCACTGTGAAACAGTTCAACAGTTGTTTCAGTGAAGATGTTGGAGCTTCTTACCAGGACTTCACAGCAAAAACTCAAAATCTTACCAAGAATATTTGTCTTATTTCTAGTCAAAACAATCTAATTCTACTTAGAATCAGACTCATCACATTAAAAGCAGCTTGTTTTTAGTCACTTTTTACTTCTTTCAAGCAGATTTTCACTTGAAATAAGTAGAAAAATCTGATAGTGGAGCAAGTTTTTCTTTCTTATTACAAACACAAAAAACTTGCTTTCACTGGCAGATTTTTCTACTTATTTCAAGTGAAAATGAGTTTGAAACAAGTGAAAATGATCTAAAAACAAGTTCATTTCTAGGTGATGAGTCTTATTTCAAGTGGAAAGAGATTAGTGACTAGAAATGAAACATTTTGACAAGAAATAAGACAAATATTCTTGGAAAGATTTTGAGTTTTTGCAGTGTTTAAAAGAACACCTCCCATTCCTCCATCTAGCGTTGTGGTTGTAGATCTCAAGCAACTCAGTGGTATTTTTCATGCTGCATTCAGGTGAAATTGGGCAGACGGACGTAACGGCATAAACAAGCCTCTATGTAAACAAGCGGTCCGTCAGCACGAGGCAAAACAACACACGTGACAACATGTTGTCATGGCGATGTGGTATTGTTTTACCGTCTTTCTCTGGACTTCTGTGACTAAAATGACGTCTGGTTTGTTAGCGACGGCCGTCTGCCCGACTGCAGGTGAATGCAGCATCAGTGTAACGCTCCATTCCTCCTCACTGACATGAAATTCCAAGATGTTTTTTATTTGCTCTTTGAATGTTAGTTTGTGTGTGAGTTTAGTTATGGGCTGTCGTCTGTTGTGTTCATGGTGTCAAACCAACGACCCTGAAAACTAAACTCGACTGTTGTTTCCATGACAGCGATGCACCGGCCGACCGACCGCCTCGGCAGCTGCAGATGAAACGCGGCTTTGAACTTTCACAAAAGTCTTGTTCAGTAGAATTTCCCTAAACGGAGCAAGCTGCCGTCTCTCTGTGCCACACGCTTATTTATAAAGTTTCCCTCATTTTGAAATCAAAACGTTAAAATTCTCACAGCAGCAAGGAGCTCGTAAAGGATTCATTGTTTCCAGACTCTTTGGTTTGGTTTAGAGACGATGAGAATGTCTCATTCCTGAAGAGAAGAGAAGAGAGGAGAGGACGAGCAGGTTGAAGAGGAACAAAAGAACAATCTGACAATCAAATTAATTCAAGAAGAACGGAGAAGAAATGAAAATGAGAGAAGGAGCTGACTGGAGACAGATGGAGAGAAAGACGTTTGTCCACAGTCTGGAAGTGACAGATTTAAAATAAGACTCATCACAATCCTCATTTAATACGATTCAGAATCGAGATAAAATGTCCCAAAGTCGATTTCAAAGAGTAAAACAATGAAACAAATCTGCTGCTGTCGCCTCCGTTTCCTTAGAATTTAAAAGGCAGCATGTTTAACTGCACTATTCTTTTTAAATAAAGAGGCACTTTTCATTTAGTTACTTCAGCAATATGTGATATTGCTTTTATGCAACAGTTTCAACAATTCCATCTCAGCATGGATAAATGTTTAAAACTCAATAAATGTGAAAAAGACACTTTAGTCATTCTATCTTGTAAAGCAGACTGGAGTAGATCATGAGGATCCTCTAACACCGACAGACTGAAGCAGAAATCATTAGGAATCAAATCGTTTTGAATCGAAAATCCATTTTGATTCGAATCGTAGCCACAAAAATCAGAATCGAATCGAATCGAATCGAATCGAATCGTGAGAAAGTAAAATATTTCCCCTCCAGTAAAAACCTTCTCAGGACGAAGCTTCAGAACCAGTTTGAATCTTTCAGGGAAGTTTCCTCAAGTCAGACGGTTTGATGCTGGTTTCACCGCAGCTCTGTGTGTGTGTGTGTGTGTGTGTGTGTGTGTGTGTGTGTGCGTGTGTCTCTTGTCTTTTTACACACACACACACACACACACACACACACACAGAGAATGTCACATGACCATTTCCCACACATTGTATTTGAAACCCAACACACATGTTCACGTTCACGTTCATCGCTCACAAACACAATTTACATGAACCACTCGGATGGAAATGCATACATGGCCCCCAACCTCGCTCTCTCTCTCTCTCTCTCTCTCTCACACACACACACACACACACACACACACACACACACACACACACACACAGCCAGCCTATGATCCCCTCCCTCTGTCTCTAACATTTTCTGAATAGTTGCAGCGACCACAGAAATACTTTCCCAACTTTCTGCGGCCGACTGAGCTGGAGCTGTGAGTCTGCTCTCTGATTGGTTCTCTCCGTCCGTCTGTCACTTCCAGACGTCTTTCTCTCCATCTGTCTCCAGTCAACTCCTTCTTCTCTCATTTTCATTTCTTCTTTCAGTTCTTCTTGAATTAATTTGATTGTCAGACTGTTTTTTTGTTCCTCTTCT